>NW_006921930.1:1729379-1745210 GCF_000298275.1 Orycteropus afer afer
GTGGATTTGAACCACCAGCCTTCTGGTTAGCAGTCAAGTGTCTTAGGCACTATGCTACCAGAACTCTTACTGTCAATATAGAGACCAAAAAAAAAAAAAAAAATAGTTGTTTTAAAAATACAATTGCAAAGATAGTTTAGCTAGTAAAGGTCTAAAAGATCAATGCGTTCTCTAAGAATGATCTATATGGGATAAAATTGACAACAGCAACTTGAAAGACTAGATAGGAACCTTCAAGGGCAGTGAGTTTGTGTTAATGAGGGAAGAACAACCCAGAAAAGGAGGGTAAGAATGGTAGCATAACTTTAATGTAATCAGTATTACCAAATTGTACATGTAGAAACTGTTGATGTGTGTTTTGCTGTCTCAACCAAAAAAAAAAATTTAAGGAAAAAAATATAATTCCAGCAGTGTTGAAAACTATAATATTTTCAAGGTAGGACCATGAAACTAATATGCCTCAGCATTTTCTGATCCAACTCAATAAGGATTCACAATTTTTACATTCTTCCATTCAAGCAGCTTCCATGTGAGATGGAGAAGTTTATATTTTCCCAAAATGGCTAAAGCAACATTTTCCATCTCACATGCTCTTTCACAATCTTGCCCCTCCCCCAACAAAAAGTGAATTCTATATCTTCTCTCTCTCTCTGAAACAGGATAGGCCTTTGTAATGGCAGAAGTGACTTCTAAGCCTAGGACATAAAAGGGAATATGGTTTCCATCCTTGGGATGTTTACCCATGTAACCCAGCCACCATGTTGTGAGGAAACTCAGTTCGCATGGAAAGGAACCAAAGCCCATGGCCTTCAGTTCCACTAAGCTCCCAATTGACAGCTGTTGTTGTTGTTAGGTGCCGTCGAGTTGGCTCTGACTCATGGCAACTTTATGTACAACAGAAGGGAACACTGCCCAGTCCTGCTCCATCCTCACTATGCTTGAGACCACCCCTCTGTCAGTTTCTCCTACTGAGAAACTGGTGGTGGTTTGTGTGTTGCTATGAGGCTGGAGGATATGCCACTAGTATTTCATATACCAGCAGGGTTACCCATGGTGGACAGATTTCAGCAGAGCTTCCAGACTAAGACAGACTGGGAAGTAAGACTTGGCCATCCACTTCTGAAAAAACTGGCCACTGAAAACCTTATGAATTGACAGCTAGCCAACACCAACTTGTGAGAGTCAGGTGAACAAGCCATCTTAGCAATATATCCTCCAGCCCACAGTCAAGCGGCCCCAGCTGTAGAACAGAATCCAGCCTTCCCTGCTGGGTTCTTCCCAAATTGCAGATACATGACAAAATGAATGATTGTTCTTGTTTGAAGCCACTGTTCTGAGCAGTTTTATTAAGCAGCAATTGTTGTTAGGTGCCATCAAGTTGGTTCTGACTCAGCAAACCTGTGGACAGCAGAACAAAACACTGCCCCGTCCTGTGCCGTCCTCACAGTCGTTGCAGTGCTGCTGTTGCAGCCCTTGCGCCAATCCATCTTGTTAAGGGTCTTCCTCTCTTTCACTAACCTTCTACTTTGCCAAACATTATGTCCTCCTCCAGGGGCTATTCTCTCCTGACAACATGTCCAAAATACGGGAGATGAAGTCTCACCATTCTCACTTCTAAGGAACATTCTAGTTGTACTTCTTCCAAGACAGATTTGTTCATTCTTCTGGAAGTCCCTGGTTTATTCAATATTCTTCACCAACACCATAATTCAAATGCATCAACTCTTCTGTCTTCCTTATTCACTATCTGTCTTTAGCACGCATATTAAGCTATTGAAAATATCTTTGGTCGGGTAAACCTTAGTCTTCAAAGTGATATTTTTGTTTTTAACACTTTGAAGAGGGTTTTTGCAGCAGATTTGCCAAAGGCAATGTCATTTGATTTCTTGACTGCTGCTTTCATGAGCACTGATTATGGATCCAAGTAAAAAGAAATCCTTGACTACTTCAATATTTTCTCTGTTTATCATGATGTTGCTTACTTGTCCAAGTTTTTTCTTTCTTTATGTTGAAATATTATCCATACTGAAGGCTGTAGTCTTTGATTTTTACTTGGTAGCATAGTGCCTAAGGCATTTGACTACTAACCAGAAGGCTGATGGTTCAAACCCACCAGCCACTCCTCAGAAGGAAGACTGGGCAATCTACTTGCATAGAGATACTGCTTCGGAAACCCAAGGAGGGGTTACTATGAGTTGGATCCGACTTTATGGCAGTGATTTGGTATTTTGGTTTGTAAAGCTTCAAGTCCTCTTTGCTTTCAACAAGCAAGATTGTGTCATCTGTATATTGCACATTGTTAATGGGTCTTCCTTCAATCCTGATGCCACATTCTTCTTCAGATAGTCCAGTGTCTCAGATTATTTGCTCAGCATACAGCTTGAGTAAGGATACTACTCTGACACACACCTTTCCTGATTTTAAGCCATGCAGTATCCCTTTGTTCTGTTAGGACAAATGCTTCTTTGTCTATGTACAGGCTCTGCCAGAACACAATTAAGTGTTCTGGAATTCCCATGCTACACAATAGTAGCATCCATAATTTGGTATGATCCGTGCGGTCGAATGCCTTTTCATAGTCAATGAAACACAGTTGAGTATCTTTTTGGTATTCTCTGCTTTCAGGAAAGATCCATCAGGCATCAGCAATGATATCCCTCATTCCACGTCCTCTTCAGAATCCAGCTTGAATTTCTGGCAGTCCTCTGTTGATGTGCTGCTGTAACCTTTTCTGAATTATGTTCAGCAAAATTTTACTTGCATATGATATTGTTCAGTAATTTCTGCATTCTGTTGGGCCACCTTTCTTTGCAATACAGATTTCTTACAGCCAGTCGGCCAGGTAGCTGTCTTCCAGATTTCTTAGCACAAATGAGAAAGGGCTTCCAGTGTTGCATCTGTTTGTTTAAACATCTTAACTGGTATTCCATGGCAATAGATAACTGGAAATAATGTAAGGGGAAATTTCTGCTACAATTGCCCAAGGAGCTGTGTGGTCCTTCTGTGTTTTCCTTGCTTTCTTTCTTCCTCTTATTAGTGCTTTCAATAGGAATCAAACTGAACCTAATGAAAAATGTTTAACATGGTAAATAGTTTTTCTGCAAATACAGGGAAAAGAAAATTCTACTCAGAAGAAGCAACCAGTTTCAGATGTGTTTTGTGTTTTTCAGGATGTCATTTCTTCATTTTTCTTGGTATGGTATTTCTTCATTTTTCTTTCTGGTGTCTGAGGATTAATTTCTGGAGAGATGGTGGTCCAAAGCGTCTAGTCTACAATAGACAGAGGACATGCACATGTTCCATAACAGTCTTTTCCATAACAAGAAAGAGAAGTGGGTGGGCAAAATTATACACATGTGGGCTGTTCATGTTTCCTTATATAAAAAATAAAATATAGGGTCTAAAATGTTAGTTGGAGGATTGAGGTGTAGGGACATGCAAGGACTTGCCCAGTAGTCCTTTGGAGGTTCTTCTTTGATTTGGGACAGTAGAAGAAAGGATAAGTGGTTACATTTAGTAGCACAATATTGCCTTGTTCTGTCTAGTCTTCTATGAGTCACAATTGTCTCCATGGCAGGGAGTTTGGTTCTGGGGTTTTGGTTCTAGTATTCAGTTGCCTTTTATTTTAACCTTGTTTCATTGAACTAGTACAATGCACATTGCGGCCTGGATAAATATTTGTGAATTTTTTGAACTTTGTTTCATGCCCTTAAATACTCTTAGGAAATCAATTTTGGACTTTACAGAAGCTAAATTCACCAAAATTGGACTGACTTAGGACCAATTGTTAAATTAGCAATAAGAACACAAGGTGAGTAAGGGTATATGAAAGTCTTGGAGGACCTTTTGAAAAGTGATTAGGGCTGTGTTAGGAACTGCATATAAATTTACATCAAAAATAATGCTCTTGAAGCACTTTAAGGTCTGAAGACTGACTCTTTTTAGAAGACTTTTCAAGAATATTTAATTACAACCAGCTACCACATGATCTGCCCTTGCTGTGTTTTCCCTCTTCCTCCCATTAGTGGTTACTTTGCTAACCTGTTTACCTTACTTATGCTGCAGACATTCACCTTGTGTCTCTTTCCCCACCCCCTGCCACTTTAAAGAGGGAGCAGAGTGAGGAAGTGAAATTCTCTGGTACAAGGGGAGTTTGTTTAGGTGAGGGCAGGGGTAGGTGGGACAGCTGCTATAGAGATCCTTAGGAAAAACAGTTCTGTAATGTATGTGCCAGTGGGACCAAGACAGGGCAACCTCTCACTGGAGAAGGAGGATGGAAGCTTCCTGATGGAGGACAAACCTCTGGCGGTATACCAGCTGCCCCCCACCCCCGATTTCGCTGCCGAATTTGGGTTTGCTTGGCAGGTCATTTAACCTCTACTTCCTCTACTTCCTCAGCTGCAAAATGGAGTCACCACTTCCTAGCCAACATCACGGGGTTTTATAAAGAGGCTCAAATAATGATGACAAGCAGTTTACAACAGGAAGAACTAAAAGCATCCAAACATGAGAGGTTTGGATTTTCTTCCCTGTCAATGATTAGCAGTTCATGCTCAGAATCCAGAACACCTGGGTTCAAACAAAGCTAGTTTTACCACTTTCCATTTAGATGATGTTAGGAAAGATACTGGCCTCTGCCAGTTTCCTCATTGGAAAATAAGGATAATATCAGGGCCTACCTCACAGAGATGTTTTGAGAATTAAATGAGATTATATCATACCTGAAGTATACTAGCTGTTGTCTCTCCATGGCTCAACTTTCAGCCAAAGAATCCTATAAGGTGAGCAATAATACCAGGGAGGTATGCAGTCATTAGAACAATCAACCCCGCAAGATCAAAAAGACAGCATTTGCCCAGGGATAAAGCTAAGGAGGCAGGAAGGGATAGGAATAAAGGACAGAAGGAAATGGCAAATACAGGGAGGAAGTGGGAAGAGTGATGTTACGTTGTGGGGATTGCAATCAATGTCTCTACAAAAACAAAACAAACAAACAAAACCCCACTGTGTATGAATTGTTGAACGGAAAACCAACTGACTCCAAACTTTCACCCAAATCACCATAAATAAACACAAATGTTAGTTATTAGATTTTACCTACCTTGTATTTTTTATCATTTCCTAAGAATCACTAACCCATAACCAAACAAAACCTAACCAGTAAGTTGCTTTAAAACTCCTTCTGATTCATGGCAAGCCCACGTGTGCAGAGTAGACTTGCACTCCCTAGTTTTTCAAGGTTGTGACCTTTCAGAAGCAGATCAATGTGACTGCTCAAACCATCGACCTTTCAGAAAGAAGTCAAACGCTTAATCATTTACACCACCCAGTGACCCCATTCCCTGACCAGAAGCCTGGAATTGTAAGAGTCTTAGAATGAGAGGTAAATACTCTCTCATTTTGCAGATAAGAAAAAAAAGAAAGTCAGTAAGGTTGGTGCTTTGCCCAGGGCCACCCAATTCATTAGTGAGAGAGCAGGAGTTAGAGTTAAGTTCTCCTAATTGCAGAGTCAGGGCAAGTCTCCATTTTTACTCCTTTAAAGGCTGTGTTGGTATTTCAGATTGTATTTTCCAGTTCCAATTTTAATCCTAAAGCCTATTCATACCGCTAATCATTGCATTCCCTAAGCCCTATGCTCCCCCACCCCCGCACCAAACCAGCAGATAACCTCTTCTGCTGAAAGCTCTCCAACTTCCTGCAGAAGTGCAGGAAAGGTAACACTTTCAGAGACCTGAGGAAGCCACTAATGGGGACAGCAGGTGAGGAGGGAGGCCGGGGAGCTGCAGCTGCTGGCAAAGGTTGCCCTAGTAACCGTTCAGGCTCCATTCAGAAGGGGAGCCCAACTCCGAGATGCAAAATGATCTTCACGCAGCTTCTGCAAGCACAAAGGAACCAGAGGAGCAGGGGAATGACCAGGAGAAAGGGAGGCTCAGGATGAGGCGGGGCCCACGCTGTCAGTTACAACCTTCCACCTTACGTAGAAGAGAACAGCTCTTTGAATCTTCTCGCCTATGTGAATGGTAAAAACCACCCATTTAACATGAGATCTTTTGTCAGAATGGAGGGAAGCAGGCACCCCTCTGTTCACCAGCTTTATGAAACAATATGCCAGGAGGGGGGGAGAGAAACCTCAAACATTGCAATTTTATGGGGGCCCCAAACTCTTCTTGCTCCTTCTCCTTTATTCAGCTGGTGACAAAGACCATTTTCTACCAATTTATTGGAAACTTTCTTTTTTGCCACAGCTTGATCTGCTTAAATGCAGCAAGCTCTCTCTCCCCAAATCGCAGTCAGACACTTGCTGAATGGGCCAGCCTCAATTATGCTCCCTCCACAGGTTCAGCTCACACTGTGACCCTGCATGGCTTCCTGCTATTCATATGTGTTACTTCCCCTTTGTGGTAATGGCTTATGGCACTTCGCCAGAAAACATTATTAATTTCAGAAGTGGACTGACAAACAACAAACCCACACTGAAACGAGAGGAAGTGCTGAGGAGGCCAGCTGTCCGCCTGAGCCCAGCAGCAGGAGCTCAATGTGTGCAGGTTCGAGGAGGAAAGGAGATGATAATCCACAAAGAGGAAACACGCTAAAATTATCCACAGTCCGTATTTTGAGAAAAAGAAGAAAGAAAGAGAAAAGAAAGGGGAAAAAAGCACGCAGCTACTTGAGCTGCAGCTGGACAGGAAATCGCTAACACTGCTTGCAAATCCCTACTTTGAACAGGCAGTTTAGGGAATGCCAGGAGCGGAAACCGGTCAGCACTGGATTAACACCAGCCAAGTTGAACTGCAACCCACTTCTCCTTTCTGAGTTCCTGCTGACTTGGGGCACCTAAATAGGAGAGACTGACTTGGTATTTTTTGGCACTATGTGTTTGCCTTTTATACATACTTAGTCGGGGGCGACTTGACGGCAAATAACAACAACAACAACAACAAACCAAAACCAAACCAAACCCATTGCCATAGAGTCAATTCTGCCTCACAGCAACCCTACAGGACAGTAGAACTGCTCCATACAGTTTCCTAGGCTGTAATCTTTATGAAAGCAGATAGCCAGGTCTTTTCTTGTGTGCAGCAGCTGGTTTCAACCACCAATCTAGCAGCCAAGCGCTTAACCACTGCACCACCAGGGCTCCTTGTACATATTTAGTTGCTAAACATCACAATGGACAGTTGGATACCGGACAGTTTGCAGCATGAGGGCCACTTTCCTCTTAAAATGTAGCTTACCTAGCAATCCTGTCAATACCCTAAATGTGCCATGTGGATAAAAAGTTTTGTGTCTCAGATGAAGTTTCCTTGTTGAAAGGCCCACACTGTAGGTGAAGTATGCTGTAGTTAAATTTTGACTCCATACACATGCCCTTTACTTTTATTTTGGTTTGCATACTTATGTACATGGGGCAAGGAAAAGGGGAGGTTCCAAGGGAAAAAAATCACAAGATAGTATACTTTTATCTTAAAAGGAGCTGTTCAAAAAGCCTTTACGTAAGACTCAATAGGCATTCAGGTCACATTCTACACTAGCTAAGCACAGACCACATTGTAACAGGCTGGTAAAAGTCTCCCCTGAAGTGTAAATGTGGATGGATTGAATTCTAAAGCCTCATGCAGGCTCAGCAAGAAAGCTTAAATACCTTACATGGGGATCACAGGGGAGAGAAAGACACCACTTGAGATTCATTATTTGAACACTAGATAACTTATAGGTAGAACTGCTAGATCGTGAAAACAGACAGGAGAAAAGAGTAATCCCCACTTCCCCTGGCATTTCTAAGGATCTTTTGGAAGACTGACAAGAATTATCTAGTTGCAGTTGTTAGTTGCTGTCAGTTCCAACTCATGGTGATCCCACATTTGCAAAGTAGGGTTTTTCAAGGCTGTGACCTCTTGTGTGCCGACTGCCAGGCCAACTCTTACACTACCCCCTGAACTGCTTGTGTCACCCAGAATTCCTTGCCATTCTGGTACCCCTTTATTATTCCTATTCATGAACAGTCTTACACTTTAGTAAAGTATACATTATGGTTTTTTGGTTTTTTTTTTTTTTTGGCATCACTGTAATCTTCATGGTGGTGCAGTGCTTAAGTGCTTGGCTGGTAACCAAAAAGGTCAGCAGTTTTAAGCCATTCTGTAGGAGAAAGACGTGGCAGCCTTCATGACGTTTACAGCCTTGGAAAGCCTATAGGTCATTACGAGTTGTAATCAACTCCAACAGCATTGAGGTATGGGTTATAATTTTCATGAACAAGCTGAAACTCTATTCACCAAAAGTATCCTCCATACACATGGATATAGTAAGACCATTCTATGGCACCATCTTTATTTGAAGCAAAAGATTAATTTTTTAAGTGCACCGGAAAGGCACACTAGGAATAGCTTAAAAAAATCAGAACTTGGACCTGTTGCCTTGTACAACTTAACAAGCTCATGTTGGTCCCTTACTAAAAACTTGCCCTATTAAAATATATTACTTCACAGTCAGCATCACTAAGGAAAGATTTTTTAAAAATACACATTCGATAGACAAAATAGTTATTTATTAATAATTTAAGGTTTTACATTCTTATAATAAATTCCAGCTCAAAACTTTACATCATGAACATAATGGAGCAATTTAACTCTCCCTTCTTCACAATCATATGCATTTCACTTACCAAGTGGGTACCCGTGCGCACACACACACTTCCAGTTTCATACAATTTTTTTTTAAGAAAAGGAAAGAAACCAACTCAAAGTATTGCATTTGAGGTGACACTCCCTGAAGAATTTTGTACAGAGGTAATATGCTGTATAGCACAGCTGAAGTTTAAAAAAAAAAAAGCAAGCCCATGATTTTGGCGTCTTTCCAAGATATCCACTTTGAGACAAGACAAGCCAAAATATTTACAAAAGTAAGGCATAGTCAAACTACATTAAGACGGAAAAAATCACAAGGAAGATACATAAAAGACTAAAGACTGCACCATAACAAGGTTTTAGTGGTAATATTGTCCATGAAAATGTCACTCAGAGCTGGTAAAGTTGAGCATGCTACAAATACACCCTTTGGATTGGAAAAGAGCAAACTTTTCTATTTCATTTTAAGTGGTATACTGCTCTTTCTCCCTTTGGATGATTTCTTATAAACCCATCAAGGAAAAAACAAACACAATTCAAACACTGTCGAGTAATTTCAGATCAAATATTTACAATAATCAAATGTAATATCAGGTGTTTTTTTTTTTTTTTTTTTTCCTCCCCCCAAACCGATTCCACAAATACAGAGCTGAAACCTCTCTTTGGCTCCTTTATATGCAAATTGAATCAGTCTTCACTGAAGACAATATATAGTCAGTTCCAGATGCAAAGGAAACAGCCATAGAAGGCCTTAAGAACACATGCTCCTACCCTACCACTTGGTCCTACCCTATATACCTGGAAGTTCTGGAATTCCAGTCCCTGCATGGGTAGGCTGTACACCTGGGTACAGAGCAAAACTACTGCCTGTATGCATGTCCTGTTCTTCCATAGGGAATGGTGCAAATCTCTCACTTCGTAATAACTAATTCCGTACTTGGTAACCTTTTCTGATACAGACAGCTGGTGTCATTTTGACCCTGGGGGCCACACACAAACAAAGCAGCCCAGCTGATACTGCCAAGGGAAACTGCTGAAGGAATGGCCACAACCCATCAGGGAGGGGTATGGGGCCCTTTCACGTGGATTGTAGAGAGTCCACCTGGTAGACATTCTGGTTGGAGGGAGTGGTGAAATACAGCTGCTGAGCCGGGGCCCGGTTGTCACAGGGGCTGCTCAGCCCCAGTGTCCTCTCGAAGTCCAGCAACTGGCCCATGAAGTTGAAGTTGGGAGAAATATTGGATTTCTTCATCTTGACAATGTCATAAGCATCGTTCATCGACAGATTAAGCTTCTGCATAAGGTAAGCCACAGTCACGGTGACCGAGCGGCTGATGCCAGCCAAGCAATGCACCAAGACACCACAGTTTTTGCCCCGGGCTTCATCTGTGAACACATGAAAAGAAAGGCGAGATTTCAGTAGACCAAAACCACCTTTTGTGAATGATGAGTCTAAACAATGAACTAATTAAAGAAAGAAAGAAAGAAATCGTGTGTGGCAGTTTAGCCCAGCAGGCAGCAGAAAATGTATCATTGAGATAAAACATGTACACTAGTGCACAATTACATATTTCAGATATTTTCTGTAAAGGAAGCTTTTGTATTAAGTTTCTACCAACAAGAAACTTCTTAATGTGGGCATTCTTTGCCCCAGCATGTGAATACCAGAAACCCTGCAATATGGTTGTGAATGCCTTTTATACAGACAAGCAGACTGCCAGGGTCTATTAAATTATTCTCCAACTGTTGTGTAGCTAACAATGGAGGTATTCAGGCATTTTTAAAAGAGAGAGGGAAGTCACAGGGGACAGCCCATTAGGAGGAACAGGATGTCGACATGGCCTGAAAATGAGTTCCTTTGTAATAGGAAATGCATTACAACGCCTGGAGAGTCACTTCTCCCAGGCTTCCAGCCTACAGTTCTTCCTGCTGGGTTCACATTACCAGCACTGTCTTACTGTTACCGGGATCACCAATATCACTCAACTGGACAACATTTAGCATTCGAAGGCTTTCCAACAACTAACTTGACGTCCTAAAATAACTCCCAGGTCTTTTAAAATTGTAAAGTAATGCTAAAATTCCTTGTCAACAGCGAGTTCCTCTAAGCCCTTATACTGTCAAACCGGTGTCTTGGTATCACAACCTCACCCTCTCCCCCTTTCTAATGACTAAGTTCAAAGATTGAAGAAATTGCATTTCAGTGACCTCCCTGGTCTGTAACCATGTCAAAAGGCACTTGCCTTAGCAAGGCGATAAACCAGTTTTAAGACTGCCTTCTGAACATTAGAGACCTGCAGTACGATAAATTAGCAAATAGCAAGAACGATTAAAAGCTTTAACTCTATGAGTGGCTGGGAAATTTGCATTTAAAAGTCAGAGTGACAAGCGTTAATTAGTCTCACCTATGAAAGAAATGGCCTCAGGGAAAAACTGGGACAAGTTTTGGCTCCAGTGATCCGAGATAGGGATCTGCTTGTATTTAAACTCTCCTGCGTTCTCAAAGAGATTCGGCAAGTTGGGGGTGACATTCAAGATGTACTTGATGCCGAACTCCTCCAACACGTCCAGGTTGGTGGAGTCCTTGGCACAGCCCAGGTAGAGGAAGGGCAAGATCTCTACCGGGAAGGAAGGCTGGCTGTTGGACAGCGGACTGCCATCCGAGTCAGTGGCACTATTGGGGTCTCGGTCAATGTCAGACTCAATGTCCGAGGAGGAGTCGGAGCTGATCCGCAGGCCCCCGAGTCCCAGCACTGGCAAGGGCGGCGAGCTGCTGCTACACGAGCCGTCTAGGTTGGTCTCGCAATGCAGGGCGAACTCGGCTTGGAACTTACTGAAGCCACCTGCCAAGATGAGAAAAGCAATAGTGTAACCCGAGATCCCGTAGTAGTTTTCACAGCTTGTGAGAGCCGCAGTCGACAATCCCCCCCCCTCACGCACAGACCACCAAATTAAAAAATACAAACACACTTGAATGCACGCTCGGGATCGGAACGAATGACCGTCCCTTTTCCCCCTTGGATCCGAAAACGCACAAAATGGCAACTTTTCAGACTATCTTAAAGAACAACCAATCTGCACCCAAACGACCTCTCCGATTCTGCAAATCTTAGTTCGAAATCTGTCGACAAAAAGTGAAGTAATAGGAAGGATGCTGAACATAGAAAGCCAAAAAATTCGTTCGAAAGACACTGCCCGCACCTCCAGCCGGAAGCTTCTGCGCCGGACCGGCTACCCTGTGCGGAACGCGCGCGGTTCCTGGCCCCGGCGGGGCGGCGGAGAAGTTGGCCGAGCAGCGACGCTCCGAGGAGCCCAGCCGAGCGCCGCACGGACAAGTGCAGACCGCGCGTCCCGCACCCTGCACCTTCCGCCCGGCCTGACGCGCGGAGCCTCGGGAACATACCTTCCAGGTAGAACGCCCGGCAGCCCTCATCCTTGAGCTTCTTGAGCAGGAGCCCGAGCACCGACTCGCCACCCGTGTTCTCGTTCCACTCGCTGCTGCTCTCATCGTAGAGCACCACGGTATCGGTGCCGCAGCGCCTGGTAAAGCGGTCCCGGTCCTCGCCGCGCGTGAAGAGCGCGCGCACAGGCAGGTTGCCTTTCTGCAGGCGCCGCAGCATGATGCCCGGGATGGCCACGTTGATGGCCGACTCGATGTGCGACGACTCGTACAGCTCCTGCGGCCGGCAGTCCATCAGCAGCAACCGCTCGTTGCCCAGCTCCAGCTGCTCGTTGAGCCACGCCACCGTCTTGCTGATCGCCATTTCCGACGCAAAGGGCACGGGTCTGAGCTTATCTATCATGAGGGTCGAGCTGAGGGCGAAGGAGAGAGCCTACCAGACGCCCCTCGGGGCAGGCATAGGCCGAGTGCGCCGAGCTAACCTGCCGCTCCCGGAGCAGGGTTTGATTCCGCCTCGCCTTTCCCAAACCGGGTTAGCGGTTGGGGAGGGCGAGACAGAAGGGAAGCCGGCGGTTCCCTCTGCACTGTGCTGCTGCCGCTCTTGGTGTCAATGGATCTCTCTGAATGGAGCTGCCTAGACAGTTCTGTCCCTCCCTAGTGAATGAAATCCAATTAATCCGGACTCCGGACTCCGTGCTACTGAACCGAGAGAAAGAAAAAAAGTCCAGAGGCTCCTAATCCCTCCCTCCAAGGCTGCACCTCAAACCCACCCGGGTGTCTTTCTCCTGGGCTTATTCGAGCCTCTATTTGCTCACTGTCCCTCGGTCTCAGTCTTCGCACAACCCCTGCGCTAGGCAGCTCCTCAATGGATACAAACAGCGAGCGTCTCAATGGATACATTCTCAGAGCCAGCCAATGAGCGCGCTGCGGAAGTGGCTGTTGCCGTGGGGACGGGCCGGCTGGAACAGGTTGTGTTGATGAATTGTTAATGAGTTTGTCATTCACAAAAACGGAAAGGAATTTCCGCTCCGGATAAGCCCCAGTGCAAACAAGCTGCAACAGCAGGCTCGGCGGGAGGAAGGAGAAAGAGGAGGCGGCGGCGGTGGAGGAGGAGCGGGCACATAAACCAGGGCACTCCAGTTGTCTCAGGTTTCCTTTTGTTGAGAGTTGACACTTCGCACTGGAACTTTTGCGCACAAATGGTGCAATTAGCAGGCACAAAAGCCCTTGTTCGAGATGCTTAATGTTCGCGAGGTGGCTTAGGGAAAACTTAGGCTGACTTCTTCCCTTCAAACTCATTTGGGACGGAGAACGCCTTGACACCCCCCCCCCGCCCTCCTTATAGACGGTGTGTGGCATTTATTTGCCAGTTTAAAGAACCCAGCTCTGTTTGCTTGATGTTCTTTTAGCTGAGGCGGTGTTGGGACTGGTGAACTGCCTGGGCTTTAGTGATCGATGAAGTGTTAAATGCTAATCCAACGTTTTTCGAAACAAAGCAGGATTTGGTTGAAACATTTTAAAGCAAGCAAGCAAACAAACGTCTGCTTGTCCAAATAAGCAGAAAAAAGCTTTCTATAAAGTTTTATTAAAAAAAAACAATAAAGGCTGCATAACCAAACTCGTTGGGCAACCGGATGCTTTATTCTGCTTCGGCATCGTGGGGCGTTAGGAACCATTGTTCTGGGGCCCTAAGTAAAGCCCCTACAGCCCCCCACCGCAGGCGGGGGGGTTGCGCTCGTTAATAATTTCTGGGCAGTGAGCTGGGCTTCCGACCGAGGAGCCGGTCTGGCGGGACTGCCTGGGTGAGGTGCACTAAGGCGCGCTGGGCCGGGCCAGGCGTGCCCGCCATCAGCGAGGCGAGAGGTAAGTTCTCTGGAAAAGTTTACAAGCTGCGGGGGCTCAGCTGGCGGGCTCGACGACTGGATACTGTAGATAAGTCCAGTTGGAGGGGAGCCTCACTGCCTGCGCTTGGCCTCAGTCCTCACCCCGCATGGCTTTGTCCCCCACATCTGCGCAGTCCCCCTTTCCTGGGCCGCCCACCGCCACCTCCCCTGGCCAGGCACACACGGAGCACTGCCCGCGCCTGCGCGCTGCGTTTCTCGCGACCGCCCGCTGTCCAACCTCCCAGCTCAGCCTTGGCTGGCGACCCGTGCGGAGCAGAGACCTGGTCTTGGGCTTCCGCCGCGGCCTGGGATGGGGGCGGGCCGCGAAGGAGTCCGGCCGGGACTCCCAGGCTCCCAAGGAGGACAGGGAGTCTTGGGGAACGCCTCGACCGCTCTGGTAAGCCAGCAGGTAACTTGCAGAGCAGAAGCTAGCCGGCCCAGGGCACTCCGGGGCGGGGCGAGGCGGGCAGCCGGATGGAGGCGTCGCCGGGCGGGGGCCGCGGCGGCGGAGAGACGCATTCCGGGCGCGCAAAGCGCTATTGTTATATAAAAGTGTCCAGGCCGGTCCTTGACGAACGGAAAACCACCTGAGTGTGGCCGGTGCGGCGCGGCCGGCTGGCGCGGAAGGGGGGCTGCGGACGGAAGGCGCGGGTCCTAATCTGGCCAAGTCCCCTCCCTAACTCCCGGCGGAAAAGAGGCCGCGCATTGTCCGGCTGCCGCAGCCTGGGCAGCGGAAGCTGGGAAAGAGTCCGGAGGGCCCCTCCCCGCCTCTGCGCGCCCCGGGGCGGTAGCCTTGGGCGCCTGAGGTCCTGGGGGTCTCCCTTTGCCCAACGCCCGGCGTTTAAGGGCCTGCCTACTTAAGCCCCCGCTGCAATTTTCATTGTTAACCACCCTCCTGTTCTCGCTTTGGGGAACGTGGGCAAAAGAGAGGCGGCTGCGAGGCCTGGGTTGCCAATTTTGGAGCTCTTACTGCAAGCAGACGGCCCCTGGAGGAGCACGTTCTGCGAAGGTAGGGGTTGCGGCGCTCCTTTCATCGCGCCTGTTTTGGATTTGATGCCCCCGATTGACCCCTACGTGTTGGGGAAGTTCCCACATTTCAATGTCGGGGACCGGAGGCGGAGTGGGGAAAGGCAGGAAGTCCTGCATTGGAAATGAGACGAGTACAGTCTTTCAGTCCACGATCTCGAGCACAAGAAGCAGAGAGGGAAGTTGGTTCCTACTCCTCTGTTTTGGAAGTGCTGTTATTTGAGCCTCGGCAGAGATTTGGAAGGACAATCCCAGCACTTCGCCAACATGAAGAACGAAGCTTTTAGTTTTATCCATGCTTCTCTCTTGCTACCGCTACGGGAACGTGGGTTCTTCGTGGCATATTTAACCCTGCTGCATCAAGAGCTTCCAGAATGGGGCAGCCCGGGTTTGAATTCTGCCCCCATGTCTTCCTAATTACATAACCTTGGTTAAACCATTCAAGTGTTCAAAGCCACAGTCTTCCACGTTAGTATAACGAGAATGATAAAACATCAGCTTCATAGGGTCGCAGTGATGGTTAAATGGGTACCCTGAGGTGCCCTGATACAGGGGAGGCATGCTTTAAGTCAGTTCGTATTAATTGGAGCTTTCTTTCCATCCTAAGGACGCCTTTTGAGGCCTGCCTAAGGGCAGCCTGGAACTTGCTTATCTCCAGCAAAGCCCACCCTGCCGCCCAAACTGCCACAACCAGTTTAATCCTTTCCAGCTCAGCTGTCAAGGAAAGCTGCCCCAACCAAAAAAGAAAGAAAAAGCCAGTTACCCTTGAGTACATTCCAACTCCTGGTGACTCAGAGAGTAGACCTTTGTTCCATAGGGTTTTCCTGGCTGTGATCTTTCAGAAGTAGATCACCAGGCCTTTCTTCTCAGGTGGCTCTTGACAGTAATTGAGTGCCAC
>NW_006921930.1:1745935-1746854 GCF_000298275.1 Orycteropus afer afer
CAGCCTTTTGTAGCCTCACATACTCACTTGTATCCGTAGTGATACTTCCTTGGCAACCCAAGGAGGGGTCACTGTGAGTCAGGTCCGACTCGAGGGCACATGACAACAAGGATTACCACGTATACAGATTACAGGCAGTGTGGACACCATATCCACAGTAGGTGCTGTTTCTGCCTAAATTTGAAAGGTTTCAAGGCCTGCATTTTCGTTTGTGACCATCAGCCTTTTGTAGCCTCACATACTCACTTGTATCCTTTCCACAGAAATCAAGGATCAAAAATTTGGCTTGTTTCCTTGCTCCTTATATACCAGTTGTTTTTCGTTGCTCACACTTCTTTATTTGTCAAAACTAAAACACCAAACTCATTGCCATCGAGTCAAGTCTGACTCATAGTGACCACCATTGGTTTCCCAAGGCTGTAAATCTTTATGGAAGCAGACTGCCTCCTCTTTCTTCCATGGAGTGGGTGGTGGGTTTGAACCACTGACCTCTTGGTTAGCAGCCAGATGCTTTAATCACTGCATCACCAGAGCTCCTTTTTCATTAGTCAGTCAGTCACTAAACACATACTTTCTTTTAGAGTGTGCCTTAGATTCTCATCTTCACAGCCATTATTACTTACCTAGTGTGTCATGTGGTACATGGGACTAGGGTCAAATCTTAGCTCTGTCACTCAGTAGTATTCTAACAGAGAAAGTCACTTAACCTCTCTGGGCCGGCCTCCCTCCATCCCTCCCCTTTTTCCTTCTTTGTAGGTGGCAGGAAAGGAGCTTTGAATAAAACAGACAAGAATACTGACCCTTCTGGAGCTTATATTTTACTGAGAAGAGACAATAAACAAAATGAATGATTATACAGGATATTGGGAGCTCTGGTAGCATAGTGGCTAAGGCCCTTGACTGCTAACCAGAAGGCTGG
>NW_006921930.1:1752144-1758785 GCF_000298275.1 Orycteropus afer afer
TTCTTACATACTAGAAGCAGACCACATCCCTAAGGCAGCTATTCAGCTGCTCACAGTAGATTCCACCATGGAGTTGATGACCAGTCTCATAACAGGGAATCACTACATCCAGCTGCCCAGCCACTCAAAACCAGGCCCAGCAAGTTGGCATATAACCTTAACTACCACAAAAATCCTATGAGAGACATTCTACTCTATCACATGGGGTCACCACATCAACTCAACAAGGCCAACAAAACATGATTCTGATATGAATGCAACTTGTAAAATGGGAGCTTCTACATAATTTATTGAATTGTATCATGGTGGTCAAGACTGGGTCTTCTGGAATCAGACAAATCTGCCTTCTAATCCTGGCCGCCCAACTATGTAGTCGTGTCACTTTGAGGGAAATCAATTAAACTCCCCATGCCTTACTTTCCATATCTATAAAATGGGGATACAACACCACAGGAGTATTGCAGTAAGTTAGTTAATACTTGTAAAGGTGTAGAAACAGTCTTGAAACAATAACAGCTCAATGACTGTTAGCTGTTTTTATTAATGCACATACACAGCTCTTAATAAATATTTGTTGACCTTGCTGAAAGGTATAACATGAAAAACATTACAATTCAATTTAGTTCTTACAAATAGAAAAACAATCCATACAAGATACTGAAAATGTTTTTAAGGAACAGAGTTGGTTGCTTTACTGCCCCTCTTAGTTGCTAATGTAAGCAGCCCAGAAACTGAGGTTTCTGTTCAATGTGCCGAGAGACCTGGATAAATCAGGGACAGTGGGAATGCTTATTGCACCCAAAGCATTTCCCAGCAGTCTGGGACTCACCTACTGAAGCAGCGGGCACTTTCCCTCTCTACTGCTTCTAGCTCCCAGCTAGTCTGGTTAACTCGGTGCTCTTCTAGAGGGAAATGAGAAGTCCTGGAAGTGTACTGACCCAGGTGATGTATCCATAGTTGCAGTGTTCTTTGTGCATTGTTACTGATGGGAGCACCCCTTTATGTTGGGGATCCTCAAGACTTCAAGGCCTCTTGCATATAAGCAGAGTCCCTGGGTTGTACAGTTAACGTGCTTGGCTGCTGAAGGAAAAGGGTGGAAGTTTGGGTGTTCTCAGAGGCACCTCAGAAGAAAGGGCTGGCAGTCTGCTTTCAACAGATCAGCCGCTGGAAGCTGAGGGGACACAGCTCTACACTGAGGCTCACGGCAGCACCGTGAGTCAGAAGCGACTCCTCGGCAATCGGTTTTTGCTTGGACTTTAAGAAACCTCATCCTTTGGAAATTTCTTTCCTCTCTCAGACTTCATGCCCAGCAGGAGCTGTTCAGATAGGGTGGAGTGGGGAGGGTGGGTGAACCGAGCTGGGCATGAGCCCCACTCTTCTATGGCTGGAAAGAATCTTCCATTTGTGACTGAAGAGGATGCTGTTGGAAGCCACGTTGCTGAAACATCGTCAGCCTGAAGTAAACAGACCACCGGCTTAGTACAGTTTCTATAGTAATGTTCACACATGGATAAGAAGTTATTTTTTATTAAATACCTGACAAGTGTGCACCTTTTTCTGTGAACCCATCAGGTTGTTCTGGACCCATCAGAAATTTTAGTTTCCTCACTCAAACTCCCCCCACCCAAGTTGAAACTCTTGCTAGGTGAGGCTCCGCCTAATCTATTTCCCTGTTGTTGTTGTTATGTGCCATGGAGACGGACCAACTCACAGCGACCCCTCCTTGGGTTTCCCAGGTAGTATCACTATGAAAGTAGATTGCCCCACCTTCCTTAGGAGGAGTGGCTGGTGGGTTTGAACCACCAACCTTCTGGTTAGCAGTCAGGTGCCTTAGGCACTATGCTACCAGAGCTCAATTTCTCTAGCAAACCATTTTATGATAGAATTTCTCTGTCTTCTTGTTATATTGTTTGTATGGCAACTCACTTCTAAGTAATTCAGCCTAAGTACTGTAGAACTCCACTGCTTTAGGGATGGATAATTAGCTGTGGCATTCTACAATGCTAATCAACCATCTTAGACTTGGTGACCTGAGAGATTTTAAATTTAGCATAAAAGATGTTAAAAATTGTTTCTATTGCAGAAATTGATGGTGCTTACCATCTGTGATTGTTTTAGGAGGTGTGACATGACCGACAGTTCTCACATGGCCAGGATATAAGACAGCAGCCAGCACACCTGCAGAAGTACCAGTGCAGCTTGCAGCACTAGAGCCTGCAGCCCACACTTCACCTAGGATCTCAGCACTGATCAGACTATACAACCTGCCTGTTTTGATTTTGGAATGTTGCTGCATTGGCTTTGCCATGGCTTTTCATTACAGTGACATTAATCCAGGTACTGAGGGTAGAAAGAACTGTTCCCCAGCCACAGTTTGTGTGACTAATCAAAACAAACAAACAAAAAATCCCATCCAGCCCCATTGCTGTTGATTTGATTTTGTCTTGTGGCTGCTCTGTGTATTGCAGAGTCGAACTGTGCTCCAGGGTTTCCATGACCTTTTGGTGGTAGGTCACCAGATCTTTCTCCCAAGGCACCTCTGGGTTGGTTTAATATCAACCTTTCAGTAGTAGTCCAAGCGCTTAACTGTTTGCACCACCCAAGGACTTCTTGTATAACTGTACTTACCCGCTAAAACATACTTTTTCATCAATTTGGTGTGAGATTTTTAGTAAGAGTGAGGTGGGGGTGCAGTGAGGAGTATAACCTACATCAGGGGCCTCTAGCCACAAGAGGGCCTTGATTATTTATCAAAAGGATCTGGCCTTCACCCAACAGCCAGATTGACTCAGAAGCAAAGTTTTGAAAAACATAGATACCTAAGTCACCAGGGATTCTGGGTTAATTGATTTCAGGTGAGACCCAGCTGTTGGTATTTTTCAAAAGTGCTGCTAATCCAGGAGATTCTGATAAGTGGCCTGGGCTGAGAACCACCAGCTGAGAAAATTCACAGTAATCCATTTGCCTACCAAGAGGTTTCCAAGGAGCTGTAGGGAGGCTCCACTCACTGCCCTGAGTCTATTTGGACTCACGGTGACCCTATAGGATAGAGTAGAACTGTAGGATTTCCAAGGCTGAAATCTTTACAGAAGCGGACTGCCACATCTTTTTCCCGTGGAGTGGCTAGTGGTATGAACTGCCAACCTTTCTGTTAGCAACTGAGCACTTAAGAGCTGCACCACTAGGGCTCCTTATAGGGAGGCCATCCCAAAGAGCAGTGGATCTCAAATGTTTAGAAACACTTGGAAGTACTTGCTCACCACCCATATCTAGGCCTCCCCCTGTAGCAATTCTGATTCAGAAGGGTGGAGAAGGGGCCCAAAAAACTAGATTTCAGTCTAGCAGTGGTCCAGGAGAGGCTCATACAGGTGGATCACACTTTTGCGGCACTCGTAATGATGTCCCAGACAGCAGGGGTCCTCACCCATCAGCTCTGGTCAGCAAGTATAGAAACTTTCGTAAAGATTAACTGGAAAGATGAATCAAATAGTACACTTTACCTATAAGCAGGAGTTCCTGGGTGTACAGATAGTTAACAAGCTAGGCTGCTAATCTAAAGTTTGTAGGTTGGAGTCCACTCAGAGGCATCTTGGAAGAGAGACCTGGCAAACTACTTCCAAAAACTCACCCTCTGACAAGCCCGTGGAATACGGTTCTACTCTGACATGGATGGGGTCACCATGAGGCAGAACTGACTCGGCGTCAAGTGGTCTACTTTTACACGTAAGTGTCAGAACTTTCTAACAGAAAAGTGTATTGTTGAACATAACTAATTGCCATTGTCAGCCCAACACTTGAATTGGCATGCACTCTGGTTTCTTTTCAGGAGGCCTGAAACCATCATTAATTCTGCCTGTGGGTTTGCAGGCATCTAGTGCTTATTGAACTCCAGTTGTTTTTCTGGAATTGAATTGGTGGCTGAGGCATATGAAAATGAGTAAGAGACCCTACTGATACCCAAAAATAACAGTTTGACTGGGGAGGTTAGACATGTGCCCAGGTAGCTAGAAGGTAACATAATAAATGCTGTGATTTCAATAGAAAGGAAGTGCTAGGGAACAAGGAGGAAATGGTTCATCTCCCTTGGGTAGGGGAACAGGTTAGGGATGGTGTTGGGAAGTATCCCAGAGAAGACAGCATCTGAGTTAGATGTATATGGATAAGTGGGTACGAGAAGAAGGGAACTATAGGCTGAACCGAAGAGAGGGAAGTATAACGTGTGACAGTTGGGTGCAGTTGATCAATATGGAGGAGGAAGAGTGGCAAAGAAGACAGGAGGGGTAATCTGAAGCCAGATGGAGATGGGCTTTGAATGTCATGCTAAGGAGTTTATCATTTTTCTTCAGGCAATGAGGTGTCTTCAAAGACATTTATATAGAGGTGTGACATGATTTCAGAATACAATTCTGGTAACAAGGTGAGTAGACTGGAAAGGAGAGAAACTCGGCACAGAAAAATCAATTAGGAGGCAGTCTCAGAAACATGGTGCTATACCACCCTGTTCTTTATTTTCTAGTTGTCCTACTCTTAAAATAATGTACTAATCATCCTGCTTAGTTTTATTTTTCTTATTTCTGGGGCTAGGGATCCACTTAGCCCTTTGGTGACTCAGAATCCCATCATATTAATGGAAGATGACAAGATATTTCTCTTACCTCACATAGGGAGATGCTGAGAGATGCTTGTATTAACAGCCAGGAAAGAGGGGAAATGTTATTCTAAATGTCAGTGGCATGATTCCTCTTGGGGAAAGAAATAGCCATTCTCCTCTTACTTTTTGTTATGAAAAAATTCAGACCCTAGGGAGGGTGAAGGTTGAGTAGAAGCATAAGCTTCTGCAGAAGTTCCAAGCACCCACTGTCCATGAAGAGGCGTCTCTACTACCAGGTCCCTCGCCCTTCGGATGAAAGTGCCACTGCAGCCCATTTGGCTATAAACTTACTTTGTTCTGTAAAGTGAGTTTTATGAAGAAAAGACTGTTTCCCTATTGTTTTCCATTACAAACAAAAGCATTGTTGTTGTTGCCCTCAAGTTGGCTCCAACTCATGACAACCTTCTGTAAACAGAACAAAACGTTGTCCAGCCCTGACCATCTTTAAGGTCATTGGTATGTTGGAGTCCATTGTTGCGACTTTTGTGTCAATTTATCTCACTGAGGGTTTTCCTTATTTTTGCTGACCCTCTGCCTTACCAAGTATGATGTCCTTTTCTAGCAATTGGCCTTTTTTGGTGATATGTTCACAGTAAACAAGCCAAACTCTGCCATCCTCATGTCTAAGGAATATTCTGGTTTTATTTCTTCTAAGAGAGATTTATTCATTCTTCTGTCAGTCTATGGTATATTCTATAGTTTTTGCCAATACTGCAATTAGAATGCATCAGTTCTTAAGTATACCAAAAACTCCAAACCAAACTCACTGCCATTGAGTTGATTCCAACTCATAGCGACTCCCTTTGGGTTTCCAAGGCGGTAAATCTTTATAGAAGTAGATTGCCTAGTCTTCCTTCCATGGAGTGGCTGGTGGGTTTGAACCGCCATTCTTCTGGTTAACAGTCAAATGCCTTAGGCACTATGCCACCAGAGCGCCTTAAGTGTAAGGGATGTTAAAAAAAAAATTATGCTATTGTTGAAATGATAGGGGTAGGGTTGGGTGTGGTGGTATGTGTGGGAAATCCCATAAATGTAGGCGTTACATTCAGTCAGGTGAAGAGTAGGAATTAATGCTTTAAAATTGTGCTCTCCCTTTTGGGGCTTGCATATGTCCTTGCCCTGAAGGGTATCTCATCATACCTTTTTCATCTATTGCATGTCCAGCCCTTCCCCACAACTAGATCTTCTGCCTCTTTGGGTCACATCAGAATTTGCTCTTCTTCTTGGAAAAGTATCATTGGTATTGGTCACAGAATGTGCTACAATTCTGAGATGTGGAGTTGGTGCAGGGTATTCTGAGGGATAAAATGATAACTCACATGGGGCATGCCCTGAAAGAGGCTAACAGTGACCTCAGAGAGCATGTTACAAGGGTCGCGTTCACTGCTCTATTCTAGCAGTGTCAAAGTTCAGGGTCCGAAGGGGTGGTTGTGTTAGATGACATCCTGAGGACTGGATGATTCAGATAGAATGAGGCACGCCAAAGTACTTCATTTTATATATGGAAACAGAATGGTTATAGAACAATATAATGAGATAATAGGTCAGGAATACATAAGAAGATAACATACAGTACTTTCTGAGGTCCATTTCCGTAAGTAATAAAGTATTAGCTTTTTCAAATGGAAATATTTGCTGTAGAACAATAAATGATCCTGATTCATTTGTTCTCTCTTTGCATGTGTTTATTTGGAAAAGTTACTGCTGAAATTCATCACAAAGCAATTAGAAGATTATAGATTACAGAATAATAAGCCTTTTTAATGCTTGCACAAATTGGCTCTTATTTGAAGACAGTATAAATATCACAACATCACAGTGGACATTTGTATGCACTTGTCCATCATTCCCTTGTTAGATGCCTTTACTGAGAAAGACTCAAAGAGAACAACTAGAAACATGGCTGTACTGAAAAGAATCAGTCATACAGGGAAAGTAATAAAGATTTATCCATTTATTAAAGTCATGTGGGCATCCACTTGATAATTCT
>NW_006921930.1:1761460-1767954 GCF_000298275.1 Orycteropus afer afer
CCTTGATATACTTTCTTAGCATTCATAGTCCCTTCTGCATGAGGAGAAAAGAGAAAAACTACTAACCCTCTGAAAGCCTTTATCCCCACCCCCACCCCTCTAATAAGAAGGTATTATCTTGCCCACTAAACTGAGAAGTGAAAAAGTCCCTTAACTTCTCCTCTGTCAGAGGATAGTTTAAAGTGTCTTGTTTACAACCCTCAAATATCTTAATTGCTCTGGGCAACTGATATTCCTTAGCTTCTGAATAAAAGATACATATTTACACAGAACAGAATACTCTGAATCAAATGGACTTTGAATAGTAGTTTGAACTGTCTTTATTGAAAATAGCTATCAGGAGTTCACTGAAGATAAAATGGGAGGTAAAGACACAGTGCAAACAGAGTTTAGCAACAAAAATAATAAGATAGAGATCAAGGAGTAGGTTTTTAAATAAGCCAGTAGCCATCTAGTCCATTCGGACTCATGGCAACCCCCATGTGCATGTGTTTTAGTAGATCACCAGCTCTTTCTTCTGAGGCAGCTCTGGGTGGATTTGAACCTTCAATCTTTTGGTTAGCAGTTGAGTGCATTAACCATTTGCAACACCCAGGAACTCACTGCCCTCCAGGCGATTAGACTCATAGTGACCCCTCCTTGGGTTTCTGAGGCAGTCTCTCTATGGAAATAGATTGCCCAGTCTTCCTTGTGAGGAGCGGCTGGTGGGTTTGAACTGCTAGCCTTCTGGTTAGCAGTCAAATGCCTTGGGCATTACATCACCAGAGCTCCTACCCAGGGACTGCAGACTTGTAAATACCAGGATATATTTAGGAAGAACTATCTATTTTTCTTGGTCTACCACACCACACTGGGCAGAAGCAACCAATCCAAGAATAGCACTTCTATTATCCAGTCATATTGTGGGTGACATAAAACTCCCCTATTAGAAAGTTAGATGAGATTTAGCGAACATGTTCTCAGTCTAGAGATACTTTATTGGAGCAAATGTATCTGGTTAACAGTGGGAATTATAAAGCCCTGCTGGTGTAGTGGTTAAGGCATTTGGCTGCTAACCAAAAGTTTGGTGGTTTGAACTCACAAGCTGCTCTGTGGAAGAAAAATGAGTCAGTCTGCTTTGATAAATTCTCTCATGTAGGGTTGCTGTGAGTCAGAATTGGTTTGGTTTTTTTTTGTTTTCATTCCTCTTACCAAGGACAGTGTGCATTACAATCTTTCTTATGGATTACACCTCAAAGAAAACAAAAATCCTCACAAGTGAACCAATTAGCAACATCACAATAAATGAAGAAAAGATTGAAGTTCTCAAAGATTTTATTTTCCTTGGATCCATAATCAACATCCGTGGAAGCAGCAGTTAAGATATCAGATGTCGTATTGCACTGGGCAGATCTGCTGCAAAAGATCTCTTTAAAGTGTTAAAGAACAAAGATGTCACTTTGAAGACTAAGGTGCACCTAACCCAAGCCTTAAGGAGCTCTGGTGACAAAGCACCTAAGGCATTTGACTGCTAACCAGAAGTTTGGTGGTTCAAATCCACTAGCTGCTCCATGGAAGGAAGACTGGACAATCTACTTCTGTAAAGATTTACCATCTCAGAAATGCAGTGGGGATTGCTATGAGTCATAATCGACTTGAGGGCAGTGAGTTGAGTTTTAACCAAAGCCATTGTATTTTTAGTCACCTCATATGCATGTGAAAGCTGGACAGTGAATAAGGAAGACTGAAGAAGAATTAATGCCTTTGAATTGTGAGGTTATCAAAGAATACTGAAAATACTGTGGACTGCCAAAAGAATGAACACACTTGTCCTGGAAGAAGTGTAGTTGAAATGCTCCTTGCAAGCAAGAATGCTGGACTTTGTCCCACCTACTTTTAGTCATGTCAGAAGGGGCCAATCCCTGGAGATGGATATCAAGCTTGGTAAATTAGAGGGTCAGTGAAAAACGAGGTGGACTGACACACTGGCTTCAACTTTGGGACTCAGGCATAGCAAGGATTGTGATTATGGCACAGGACCGGGCAGTGTTTCCTTCGGTTGTACATAGGGTTGCTGTGAGTTGGAGCCGACTTGACGACACCTAACACCACCACCAAGGAGAAAATAGACTGTAGGAAGGGGGCCAGATTGAAGATACATTACTAAAATAAAATTAAAAATCATCGCCTTAGTAAAATTCTCTAAAAAACAAAACCTGAGGCAAAGATTACTTACTAAGGCCATGTTGAGAGATGCAACCTCAGGCCAGCAGGAGTGAAGGAGAAAGCTTATTTAAAGCAGGGAAAGAAGGATTGCAAATACAAAATAGTGTATTAAGGAACTGGCTTCAAGTTGACAAGAAAACACAGCCAATTGCTTATTCCTACAAGTCACGTTAGAACTTACAGATTCTCCTTACTAATTTGTGGGTAAGAAGAAAGGAAGAGAGGTGTATCTTTTTGGCCTGTATGTCTTGAATCAAAGTTTAACTCCCCTATACTTACAGGTTGTTACTCAACCAATTCAGGGAGCCACTAGCAAAGCCACATTCCACATCTCACCGTGCCTCCTAGAAGGGGAAGATTGTAGCCATAAACTACATGAGTCTAGTCAAGTCAGTCTTGGGCCTTGGAGCCACTGAGGCGCCTGCTACAGCAGGTAAGATATGGTCTTGCCAAAGCCCAGCATTTCCAGCAAAGGGCTTAGAGAGCTCCACTGAGGAGGAGGCCCAGGCCTGGGGCAAAGGTGGCCAAGGAGCCTTGAGAGGTACAAAATACTGATCTGGTCCAATCATGTCTTTTGAAGAGTAATTTAAAAACTTTTGAGATACAGGAATCGGTGCTTTTGTGAAGATTAAGAATGACCTTCAGATTAATTAATGCAATGCAATGCACTGCTGTCGAGTAGGATCCGACTCATAGTGACCCCTCCTTGGATTTCTGAGGTGGTCTCTTTACGGAGCGTAGTGCCTAAGGCACTTGACAGCTAACTAGAAGGCTGGGGGTTCAAACCCACCAACCACTCCTCGGAAGGAAGGTTGGGCAATCTACTTCCGTAGTGATACTGCCTTGGAAACCCAAGGAGGGGTTGCTATGAGACAGGTCTGACTCCATGGCATATGATGACAACAACAACAACAATCTCTGTGGAAGTAGATTGCCCAACCTTCTTTCCGAGGAGTGGCTGGTGGGTTTGAACCACCAGCCTTCCGGTTAGCAGTCACATGCCTTAGGTGCTACGCCACCAGAGCTCCCTCAGATTAATTAAAACTCACCAAATCATTATGGGAATGAGAATGGATATTCTCTTATTAAACGATTTATGATTGCTGAAATAGTTTATTGTGATTATTCAGATTCATTTCTGTACTGAGTTCACTCATTCTTAACTAGATGACTTGCATTATTAAAATGAGTTTTTAACAGAGTGTTCATTGAAAGCTTTTCACCACAATGCTTGGTTTCCAAGTTGTGTGTAATAATTTGTGCCAAGAAATTTATCCCAACTTCTAGATCCATGGGAGCTCTGGTGGCGTAGTGCCTAAGACATTTGACTGCTAACCAGAACACTGGCGGTTCAAACCCACCAGCCACTCCTTGGAAGGAAGGTTGGGCAATCTACTTCCACAGAGGTACCATCTAGGAAACCCAAGGAAGAGTCGCTATGAGTAGGATTCGATTTGACGACAGTTAGTTTGGTTTTTTTGGTTTTCTAGATGCATATTTTACCAAAACACTCCCCCCAAAAAAACAAACTCACTCCTGTTGATTGGCATCTCTACAGTAGATTGCCCAACCTTCCTTCTAAGGAGTGGCTGGTGGGTTTGAACCACTAGCCTTCTGGTTAGCAGTCAAATGCCTTAGCCACTATGCTACCAAAACACTAAAATGACAGATTCTTTTTTTTTTTTTTTTAATTGTGATTTGGGTGAAGATTTACAGAGCAGATTCACTTTCCACACAGCAGTTCACATACACTTTGTCTCATGACATTGACCACAGTTTACCACAGTGCAACAGCTCTAAAATGACAAAGCCTTATCTCCCTGACCTTTGTGTGCTCACAACAGGGTCCTGGGTGTGGTTATAGGAGAGGGAGGGCGGATGGTGGGGATGAACGTAGGGGGAGTAAATCAATGAAAGAGACTCTATGGATGAAACCAGTGTCATACATCTCAAAGTAAAATAATAAATGCTTATCCTAGCATATACATGTAGATGGCATTTGGAAATTTACCCAGAAGTAACAAGAGAGCTAAATAAACTTTCTGAAAAAGTCATAGTCTTTGAAACGACATGTTCTTTTGGATTCTAGAAACTTATTTCAGTTATCAAAGTGAAAAATGCTCCCAAAATAGAGACCACAGTGGGTGTCCTGTCCACACATGGACCAGGAAGCTACCTTTGAGGAACAACACATGTGTACTTTCTTTGTCGTCAAGACCTTTATGCCTTTATGCCCTTCTTTGCTGCCACCACCAAAAGCCCCTGCAAGAACAATTTGTGTTTTCTGCTCAAACTGTATTTTTATCTGAAAGTACAGGTTCCCTCTGCTAGCTTCCTTCTAGAAGTTTACCAATCCCTTATGGTGTCTAGGGGCTTGCACATAGGGACAGGAAAAAGAATACAGCACAGGAAATTCAGTTACCCACTATTTGAAAGTAGTTTATTACTTTATCTTCAGAAGGTTTAATGACAGTACTTCAGGGAGAGGATAATTGTCCAATCCAAGCCTAAGCCTGAGTTTCCCTCTTCTCCTGGCATTTGTATGTTTGTGTTGAACCTAAGAGGATGTGGATTTACATGTTGGTACCTGAAAGTGGGCCCAACCCCCACTTTGGAATGAATGTATGCTTCCAAAGGCCTCATTTCCAGAGAGTAGTGGAAGGAACAACAGAGACAGCTCTGTGCCCACACACTTAGCCATCTGCTGTTCCAACCACACGTCTCTCTCATTTTCTGCAAATGATTCATCTATTCTTTTTCTCTTCCTTTAAAGATAACTGTGTAGGCATTTAAGGAGTGGAAAGTCATTAAGAAAAGTGGAATCTGCAGTCATTAGGATGAGGTAGAGCAGATTAAACAGTCTGGAATTTCACAAAGCAAACAGGGTTCGGATTTGAGGCTCCTGAAGCTCCCTTTTGTCCATCATTCCAACTGGTTCTCATCCATTGTTACCAGGTTGACAGACATGACTGCACTATGAGCAGATGAGTTGCTAAAGAAAAGAAAAGAGAGGACAGGAGAAGGATTGTGGATCTGTGGGCACTGAGGTACCAGAGGGGAAGGAGGCCCCAAGGCAGAGGATAATGGCATTGGCAGTGAGTGGCCATACTTTCAGAGACATTTTCCAACCAAAGCTGCTCTTCATCTTACCCACCACTGTAGATGCTTTCAGTCTCTAAGAGCTGCCAAAGGATTGCACCAAGGAATGGGATCTTTGTGACATTGTCTAGTAAGCAGACAAAACGGCCGCTCAATGTTGCTTTTAAAGACTACCCTGACCAGTAGTCAGAGAAGATCATCATGACTGGATCCTCAAAACCAAGGGGTGTTGGTGGCACTGTGCTATGTGGGAAGGGCATGAACACGTCCATGAGTGTGTGCTCAATAGATACTTGGTGAATTGCTTCAAACTGGGGGCAAATGAGCCCCAGTTAAAATCCTGGCTCTGCTTCAAGCTTGTGGACATTAGGCAAATTACTAAACCTCATATGTATGTGGATAAGGACACATACCTAAGAGGTGGGATGAAACTGAAAGGGATAATTATTACAAAGTGGTTCATATGGTCCTTGGGATGTGGCAGATATGTAAATATCAGGTGAATTTAAAAAAATTCCTAATGGTCTTGAATGATTTCACTCGGGTCTCTGCCACATCTCTGACCCGAAGGTGAGCAGGAAAAAGCGCTCAAGGGAGAGCTGTTACAGTCAGGCCTCTTCCATGGGCAGGGAGAGGCAAAATAGCACTTGGGACCTGGCAAGAAGAGTGCATGGGGCTTACTCTCCTTGTTAATGCAAGAGACAGGAAGAAGGAGGAAAAAAAAAAAAAAAAAAAACCACAGAGCCTGACAGTACCTCCCCATCCCCATAGCCACCATCTCCCTTGTGGCAAGTGAAGGACTCACAAAGTGAGGAATACTATTGCTGTGAAGTACATAAAAATCCCAGATCAGATCAAGTTCTGAAAGATTCCAGCAGGATGCTTCCAATTTCTTATCTGTAAAATGAGCATTATTGTAGGACTTACCTCTTGGGCTGTTCTGAAGATGAAATAAGATAATCTATGTAAAGTGCTAAGCATGAGACCCAGGGCACAGTCAGCAGGTACATAAATGTTAACTGTTATTACTGTTTTCATTTCATGGCAATATGTGGAATTGTTAACAGTTCCTTCACTCATTCACATTTTACTGATTGATTTTCATTTAATAACTACTTGGTTATTCTAGGGAGCTCTTGTGGTGTAGTGCCTAAGGCATTTGACTGCTAACCAGAAGGCTGGCGGTTCAA
>NW_006921930.1:1768054-1775265 GCF_000298275.1 Orycteropus afer afer
AGGTTGGGCAATCTACTTCCATAGAGATACTGCCTCAAAAACCCAAGGAGGGGTCGCTATGAGTCGGGTCTGACTCGATGGCAGTGAGTTTGGTTCTTTTTTTTTTTTTGGTTTGGTTATTCTATTACCCCATTCATTTATTCATCATCAAACATACTTTGAGGACCTATTCTGTTCTGGGTCCCTGGGTGGTACTGGCAGTTAATGTGCTCAGCTGCTAGCCAAGAGATTGAGATGCCTTGGAAAAAAGATCTGGTGATTTACTTCCAAAAAACCAACCACTGAGAACCCTACAGAGCACAGTTCTGCTCTGACACAAATGGGGTCCCCATGAGTCACAGTTGACTTAATGGCAGCTAGCTCGGCTTTATTCTGTGCTGCAGTCAGGAGATGCCAAAATTTGTTCTGCAAAAAGGCTGAAGGCAAGTTGGGGACAAAGATGTGTAAAGAAGGAACAGGACAAGACACAATATGCTAAGTGTCATAATGGAGATGTGCATAAAGTGCTTCTAGCAACCCAGAGAGGCTGGGAGTAGAAAGATCCCCCTTTTGAACTAGGTCTGAAAAATGAGCAGCCCAAGGAGTTGTGCTTGGGCATTCCAGGTAACAAAAGCAGCTTGAGAAAATGGATAGGGTTGTGAAAAAACAAGGCTGGAAGGCCACGAGGATTTGGTGTGGGTGGTGTTTGGCTACTTGGCCTGGCTCCCTTCCCCTGAATTCAGACTTGATCCTTGGCTGGGGCCATGGAACCCATCTGCAGTTCAGCCCTACCCCAGGCACTGGGCCCAATTCTGTTCTTACTCAGAGGAAATATAAGTAGCTCACAAAATGTACTAATGGGTTAGCTGGACTCTGGATTTTGTTCTGACCTTCTGCCACATTTCCACCTGCGAGGTTTCTGCTTTATTCCTGTGAAAGGCTCTAGCCTGTATTCCAGTTCTAATAACCACAGTCTGCCTTATTCCTTCCCCTATATTCTGCCTCTAAGTCTCTCTAAGATGAGGATTCTGCTTTTTCTTATCAGTTCTCCTCAGAGCCTGGGTCCTTCCTGGAACTCTGGAGCCCCACTCTGGGCTGTTCGCTGATTAATTGCCTGACTCCTCCTTTTCACCTCCTGTAGATAGGACACAGACCCATGCCGTCTTGTCTTTGATGATAACCATCTGACAGAACTTTGCCCTACCCTGCCCCCTAGCACTTAGACAAAAATTTCCATATACAACCTGCTCAGCTCCCTGGAGGAACTGCCCCCAAGACCCTCACCCTCATGTCTGCGCCTCCCCAAGCCTGCTCAGCACACCGATTCAGTTCCTAAATGCCATTCTGACTATTGCTAATGAAAAGTGCACCACCCTGGTGTTGAAAGGGCTTCCCTGGGTGGAACACATGGTTAAGTGCTCAATTACTAACCAGAAGATTGGCTATGAAAACCCACCCATAAGAGGCTTGGAAGAAAGGCCTGGTGATTTGCTTCTGAAAGAAGACAACCTTGAAAACCCTGTGGAGAGCAGTTCTACTCTGCATACGTAGGGTCCAGATGAATCCATTATTGACTTCATGTCAACTGGTTTAGTTTTGGTTTTTAGTGTTGAAAGTAGCACCAAACAGATGCTTTTAGGGGTACAGGTCATGCCATCAGTTCTTGTAAATTCCCCACAAGCATTTGGACTCTGAAAGCATCCAATAAAAGCTACTGGAGTGTATGCTACCTTGAGCCTTGGTCTTGTGGGCCCTGGTCTATCTGTGTGGATTCGCATTTTATGGCATATTATCATGTCCTTAGCAATGCTCAGGGAATTAGGGTATCTGACATATGCTACCAGCCACAACTTCTGAAAAAAAACTTGGAAATAAAGTCACAGAAGGAAATGAGAACCATGTAGAAATTTGAGAACCCACATGTTCTTTATGTTATTTACTTTTATTCAGGAAGCATTTCAAAGTTTCAACCTGTTTTCATGCTAACCCATCTGCCTGCTGTATTAATGAAAACAACAGCATCTTCTAATGCTCATGTGTGAGGCAACAGAACTTTCCAAAAAATTACAGAAAGAACTTTTGGAATTGATGTGCCGTATTTCATCTTGTCTTTTTTTTTTTTTCCTCCTTTGAAAAAATAAATCCCAACTGGAGAGCATTTGAGAGAGAGTATGTGCATAGAAATATTTGGTGAGTCATGCCTGGTGTTGTAGGTCTATTCTGGTGCGTGGGGTTTCCAGAACAATTACATAAGTGTTAGCATAGCCAGAAACTTTTGACATTTGTGGCAGCTTAATGGAGTTCTTTTCATTATTGAAAATATCCTAATAGTTGTTTCCTTAAATTTAAAATGCATAAGACTGATGAAGCAGTATAAATTGATTTTGAGGCATTTCTAGCAAGTATCCTTTGTTGGCAAAGAAACTGAAGAAAATTTATTTGATATGAAATACAGGTGATTGGTGCTGTAACAAATATAATGATCTAATCATCCAGTAAAAATTACCTGGGAACATAAAGTGTAAGTTAGCTGGTTTTTTTTTTTTTTTCCTTTCCCTTCTTCAGTCTGTCAAGATTTCCTTTACAACTTTAGTGCCTGTAGTATATTGTTTACCTGCATAACCTTCCACATGCGATTTATTCAATAGCATGCTCTTGAAAATGGTTGTTGTTGTTGTTATTTGCCATTGAGTCAGACCTAACTCATAGCGACCCCTCCTTGGGTTTCTGAGGCAGTATCACTACGGAAGTAGATTGCTTAACCTTCCTTTGGAGCAGTGGCTGGTGGATTTGAACCACCAACCTTCTGGTTAACAGTCAAGTGCCTTAGGCACTATGCTACCAGAACTCCTTTTGAAAATGATAGGTGTCCAAAAGCTACTAGAACTCATCAGCTTTAATTTTTTAGAAAATCACCCAGGAAAGAAAGTGATATTCCAAATACCACTACTATGTTTGCAAAAATATTAATTTTCCTTAAAATACCCAGATTCCAAGGGACCTTCTAGTAAAAAAAAAAAAAAAATTAGAGTATTGTCAGTTCATCTTTTTCATCTCAAAAGTGAGCACCCTAAATCCTGGGTTTTGAGTGCTGAAGAATAAGGATGTCTCTTTGTAGACTAAGGTGTGCCTAACCCAAGCCTTGGTATTTTCAGTCGCCTCATATGCATGTGAAAGCTGGACAATGAATAAGGAAGACTGAAGAAGAGTTGATGCTTTTGAGTTCTGGTGTTGGCGAAGAGTGCTGAATGTACCATAGACTGCCAGAAGAACAAACAAATCTGTCCTGGAAGAAGTGCAGCCAAATGCTCCTTGGAAGTGAGAATGGCAGGACTTCGTCTCACCTACTTTGGTCATGTTGTCAGAAGGGACCATTCCTTGGAGAAGGGTATCATGCTTGGTATAGTGGAGGGTCAACAGATGGATTGACACAGTGGCTGCAATAATGAACTCAAATATGGCAAGGACTGTGAAGCTGGCGCCGGACCGGACAGTGTTTCGTTCTATTGCACGTAGGGTTGCTATGAGTCAGAGCCGGCTTGACGGCACCTAACAACAACAACAACAGGGAGAGTGGAGCCTTGGTGCCTGTAGATGTTGTTGCTCAGTGGTTTGCACAACTTTCCTACACATAGGAGATCCAGTTGTGGGTATTACTGTATTTATTGTTTCAAAAGATAGTGCAAAGGACAGGCAGGCAGAACAGGCTCTAACTCATAGAGGTGATTGTCTGTTCCCTTTGGAGGAGAAAGCATAGTCCACCAAGTCCTGCTGGGTTCTTTCTACACACCCAAGTGTGATTGGATTTTTTCCACATGACCACAAACACTTGAACACCTTTCCTCTGTAGTAGAACTGAGAGCACAGAGAACTCTAGAGAAGGCGTGGTGGGACTGTGTGAACTGTGTGGGCTGTGGTCACATAGGTGATAATGTAAGTGGGATCACAAATGTAGTAAGCACCCTGTGACACCCATTCATCATTAGAGTTTGTGCGTTGATATTGGAGTACTGAATGCTATCCAGGACTATTTCTAAGAATCAACTTGAACATGTATCCCTGAGCCCTAGGAGACAAGATGAGAAGAAGAATTTGATATCCCTGCCAAGTTCCCTAGATAATGGAATGATTTTTATAGGAGGAAGTGATGTGTTCTTCCTGGGTCTGAGAGGGTGGAGACGGAGGAAGGCAGTCTTAACAAATAAGAAAATGCTGCCAAAACTGAGTTCAAGCCAGAACTTACCCTCTACAGCAACAGAAAATAGCTGAGGAGAGCGACTGCACTGTGTTTCACTGACAATCTCCCTGTCCTCTTACTTTTGTATAGTCCAGGATTCTCATAGCCAGTGGTCACCAAGTCAACCTTGCTCTCTCTCTTCTTCAGATGCTGGATTCTGTCCTCCCTTCTCCATTTCTGCAGCCTGTCTAAGTTCAGTTCCTTACCATCTCCCACCTACATCACTACAATGCCTCCTAACTGGTCTCCCTGCATTCAGTCTTGTCCCATCAACCCATATTTCACCAAGGTATCTTCCATGTCTTTACAGTATTTAACACTTTTAATTTTCTGTTCCCTTTAGGGAAAACTTCACATCCCTCAGCATGCTGCACCAAACCCTGTCTGATCTGATGTTTGCCCACTTTCCCAAGGTCTTTTCTCAATGCTCCCATAATATCCTTCTTTGCTACAAAACAAAGCAAAACAAAAAACCCTGCCATTGAGTCAGTTCTGACTCAGCAACCCCCATTGGGTTTCCAAGGCTGTAAATCTTTATGGAAGTAGTTTGCCTCATTTTCCTCCGCAGAACAGCTGGTGGGTTTGAACCACTGACCTTCTGGTTAGCCGCCAAATGTCTTACTATTATACCACCAGAGCTCCTTCTTTGCTACAACCATTGTAAAATATATATAGTTCCTTGACAGTGCAATATACTTCCTAGGCTTTTTGCTTGTGCTGCTCCCTCTGCCTGAAGTGTCCCTTTTCCTCTTCTTCACCTGGTAGATCAATAATTATCCTCTAAGACTCAGTTCAGGAGCTCTGGTAGCATAGTGCCTAAGGCACGGTTCAAACCCACCAGCTGCTCCTCAGAAGGAAGATGGGACAATCTACTTCCCTAGTAATACCTCCTTGGAAACCCAAGGAGGGGTTGCTATGAGTCGGGTCTGACTTGACGGCACATAACAACAACAACGAGACTCAGTTTGAAAGCCACCTCTTCTGGGAAGCCTTCCCTGATCTCTTCAAGGGGCTTCTCTTGATATCTTATTTTTACTTTTATTAAAGTACTTAACATATTGATACAATTATTTTTCTATGTCTTTCTCTTTCTAACTACTCGGCTTCTAACAAAAAGTGATCTTTTTGAGGGCAAAGACTGTGTTCTATTTATTTCTGTGTCTCCTTCGGGTCCTAGCAGCATCCTACTTGCTGTATATTATATGCTCAGTAAGTGTTTGTTGTGTGAATCGATGAAGGAATGAGTAATTGAAAGAGCACATACTTTGAACAAACTTCTTTAAAGGACTAGTCATTGAAAGAGTTAGGTTAATTACCAGTGTTGTCATCAGAGCTCAGTGGTGCCAACAATTCTGGACTGAATGCAGAGCTAATAATAGAAGAGAGGTGGGCTGCCTAGTCACAAAAATGGTCTGGGGACATGAAACGAGAAAGTAGGGCCCCTACAAGAGGACTTGCAGAGGACTGTTTTTGTTGTCCAATAAGCTTTGTCAGCCATCTTCTTCCAGCAAATTCACCTCCTCCCCCAGTCACAGCAATAGCCTCTGCCCTAGGCCTGGCCAGTCAAGGCCCCATATTTCTCTGGACATGTGGATTGAGCTAGGAGCAGGTATGTGACAAAGCCTGTCAATCCTGATGCATCCTTAGGATTTCTTAATTTAGGAGCTAGAGGGGTTTTACTTCTAAAGGTTGAAGGAAAACTGGGGTTACTAATTCGAAGTCGGTCTGAGATTGGAGAGAATGAAGTCAAGCAGAGAAAAGCAGTAATGAGAAGCAGGTGGAAAGCCCTTTCAGAGTGGGGTTCTTATTCCAGTTTTTGCCACCCATCCTTCAATTCTGTGAGCCAGGCCAACATTCTTCTCAGCAGTCTATGAGCTAACTTTACTTTGTTTAGCTTAAATTCATTTGATTTGGGTTTATGTTCCTTAGAATTGAAGGAATTCTGGCTCATACAGAAATTTTTTTATGCCTTGGCCAAACCCAAGGCATAAAAAGACATCAAAGGAGTCTTTTGGGACTTCCATAAATGAGACCACCTCAGAGACTTGTTACATGGGTAGTGAAATGAGCCATAGTGTTTGAAGGGCTTTACCAGCTAGCTCTTGGGTGTTGGTTACTCCATGGAGAAGGAGCATAGCTTCCCTTTCTCTCCCCTCCCATCCCTTCCTCCTTCCCTCCCTTCCTGTTTACTTTCTCCACTCCCCTGTCCTCTCCTCTCCTCTCTCAACTGAATGGAAGAGAAGGAACTAGTACTTATTGAATACCTACTAAGTGCCATTATACAAGGTGTTCTCATAAACACCATCTCATTTTAATTCTCATAAATTCCCTTGCATTGTAAGTAGTACAGCCCCTAATTTAAAAATGAGGAAACCAAAGTATAGAAAGTCTAATTGACTTGCTTAAAAAAAAAATCTTAAAATCCCAGAAGCTTCGTAGTGTAGAGAAGAGGGAGGGAATTTTTATAAAAGGTGATATCAAAGTTCAGGTTTTCACTAAAGGTATATACAGAAAGAGGATCACACAGTAGCTTGCACACAAATTTCATGGTGACATCAGTGCTTTGTATATCCACCAATATGTGGCAGAAGAGAATGAATACATATCCAAGTCAGGGAGGTCTGGGTTGTAGCCTGAAGCAGCCACCATAGGTATCACTCCTGTGAAGTCTCCTATTGTATCTAAAAATGTTTATGTAGATGTTGTTTTCAACTCAATGATTTTGTGTTAATATAAAAACAATTTGCCCCAAATTGATATTATGAAAACAACATTTTGGGAAGACAATTGTGTTTGTTCTGTGGCTACCAGTGACCCTAGCATACCCATTGAAAAGCATGAATGTTATCAATAAAAGTCCTCTTTTATTGTATGTAGAAGGCATCATGTCTTCACTTTGCAGATGAAAGGGGAGAAATTATATTCAGGAAGCCCAAAGTATTTGTGTACATGTGAATAACCACCTCTATTTACATAATTAATACAAAAAAAAAAA
>NW_006921930.1:1775365-1787183 GCF_000298275.1 Orycteropus afer afer
CTGGTGGCGTAGTGCCTAAGGCATTTGACTGCTAACCAGAAGGCTGGCGGTTCAAACTCACCAGCCACTCCTTGGAAAGAAGCTGGGCAATCTACTTCTGTAGTAATACTGCCTTGGAAACCCAAGGAGGGGTCACTATGAGTTGGGTCCGACTTGACTGCAGTGAGTTTGCTTTGGTTTTTTGGAGGGCAGAATAGTACTGCCTCATAGCGTTTCCAAGGCTGTTAATCTTTACAGAAGCAGACTGCTTCATTTTTCTCCCACGGAGCAGCTGGTAGGTTCAAACCAATGACCTTTTGGTTAGCAACTGGATAGCTTAACCACTGCACCACCAGAGCTCCTTTACATAAGCATTCAATCAACTGGGTTTTGTTGCCTAGTGAAGACCCCCATTATTTGTTATATATGGATTGCAGTTGTAGAGGAATTCAGCTGAATATTCTGTTCCAAAGAAGAGAGGACTGATCTGGCTGGTTGGAGTTCTTTGCATGCATGCAACTGGCACTACTAACAAGCAAAATCGGAATTTATTGGAAAGATTTTTGTCAGTTTTCAGGGTGGGTCAGAAGACATAAAAATTGATAGAGACTGGTGCTGGTGGAGTTGGGTCAGGCCTGGAAGCGATTTCACAGTATTATCAGGGCCCTGCCCTAGAAACAATGATTTTCTTGAAATCTACTTCCCTATCTTTCTACATCTGTTCATAATTCTAGTTCCATGGAGGAAACATTGTTCCACATTGGGCCAGGTGGCTGTCCAGTGGTCAATGGAGGGTTAAAGACACCTAGATTTAAAAGTCCCAACAGACATGGGGCAGGGGGGAGGTAATCCTTCAAAAGGAAATCAGGGTGGAGTGCATACTGAGTGGTTGTCAGTCAGTGTACTCCCACAACAACTGCAATGGATAGTATATATTCAATAGCTTGTTGATGTTTCCCTCTCCCCAATAGAACCTTGAAGGAAGAACCACCTTATTCATATTTATATGCTTGGGCTGCCATAGACACTTGAGGATACAAATAATAAATATTCATTGTATGAAAAAATGAATCAGTATCTTTTTAGTGAAACTTTTGCTGTAATTTATAAGCTTCCAGAATTACTAGATGGTCAGCCAGCCCATATGGACTTGGAACTATAAGTCTTCAGTGATCCTTCTCCCTAACCCAGGAGCACTTGACACTCAACTCAGCAGCACTCAGTCCACCACCTTTTGGGTGCTCCTAAAGGGAAAGAGAGGGAGCCAAGAGACCACTTATCAGGTACAAGACTGCTGCTTCCACCACTTTGGACATGAGGAACTTCTACCATGCATTTGGCCCGGGGATGCTTAGCTGTTCTTGATGAGTGATATCCACCTATCTTATGGGACCTAAAATACGAGAAAGAATATGCTTTGGAATCAGACAGATGTGAGTTCCAATATAAACCCACCCGTTTGCCACCCTGCATGCATTTTTTAACCTCTCTGGATCTCAGGTTACACTTGTGTCCATTGATGGAACTACAAGTCTAAATGAAATAATATATGCAGAGACACTTGGCATAATATTTGGCATGTGACTGTCCAGTGAATGTCAGCTCCACTCTGCCTTGGTGGATCAGGAGGGAAATCTGCAGTGCTACAACAGCTACTTAGACCTGAAAGGAAAAAAGCAGAATGAACATTCTATTTGCTCAAACATGAATCAAAGTCAATTAACTTTGTACTGAATTATAAAAAATATCCAACTTTGTTTCTTTTTAAATATAACAAGTGGATTTAAGGGAGAAACAAACTCATATTTTCTAAAACAGTAACAATTAAATATTCTCCAAACTAGACCCAGCACAGTAATAGCATTTAATTGAAAGTGATTTTTTTTTTTTTTTTTTCTCCAGTAGGGATGTTGTTTTTCCACTCTAGGGTACTGGAAGCATTTGGAGGAACCCATGGGTGTATTATGGAATGTTTGTACCACCTGAGAGGTCACTTATGTGGAAACCTTGGGGCAGAGAAGATCAAAAAGCAGAGTCAAGAACCATCCAGATTAGCAAGCTCCCAGGAGGGGTGGGGGCAGAATTTTCCTCTAAAGCTTTGCTTCTCTAGATAAACAGCCCCCTTATTTTTTGTCTCATTAAAAAACAATATTAAATTAATTACGCTATGATGCAAAAGGAGCTCTGGTAGTGCCTAAGACATTTGACTGCTAGCCAGAAGGCTGGTGGTTCAAACCCACCAGCCACTCCTTGAACGGAAGATTGGGCAATCTCCTTTCGTAGAGATACTATCTCGGAAACCCAAGGAGGGGGTCACTAGGACTCGGATCTGACTCTATGGCAGTGAGTTTGTTTTTTTATGATACAAAAGGTCGGTGTTCAAACCTACCAGCTGCTCCACAGAACAAAGAGGAGACAGTCTGCTTCCATAAAGCTTTACAGCTTTGGAAACCCTATGGGGCAGTTCTACTCTACCATATAGAGTCATTATGAGTCAAAATCGACTCGATGGCTGTGCATTTTGTTTGGTAATAAAAAAAATTTAGAGAAGTCATGTCTAAGAAAAGAACTAAAGATATAGTGCTAGCTATTAGTGTGTCGGGAGCTCTAGTAGCATAGTGGCTAAGACACTTGCCTGCTAACCAGACGGCTGGCGGTTCAAACCCACCAGCCACTCCTCGGAAGGAAGGTTGGGCAATCCTACTTCCGTAGTGATACTGCCTCGGAAACCCAAGGAGGGGTCGCTATGAGTCGGGGTCGACTCGACAGCAAAACAACATTAGTGTATCTTTATTTTCCCTTCACATTAAAAAAAAATACATATGGAAATTTCAGGTTACTGCAGTGGAAACATAATTTCTGCTTCTCTCAAGAGTGTGTTTAGGGAGAACTAAACTCAACAACTCAAAAAAAAAAAAAAAAGGCATGGCTTACCCACCTCCACATTTCCTCCTTTAACACAGTGCCACATTCTCCCCTCCAAAGGGAAGCCACAGGAGACTGAGGGGAGAGAGCTTTGGTTTTTCTTTGGGAAACTACTTTTCCCCTGCAGAACAAATGGCTAGCAATCACAGTGTCCTCCTTACCCCACCAGACCCAGCCAAGGGGAGGTTGAATACAGGTGTGAAGCGAAGCCAATCACATGCTCTCAACCTGTAATTCCAATGTCAAGAGAAGTGACACAAAACCTGAGAACCGTTGGAAATCATTTACTCAGTTGGTAATGGCATGATCCCTAAACTGCATTATCCCTAAATCCTGGATGCCTAGAACTGCTCTTATACTTTTATAAATTAAATTCTTCAGCTTCTCCTTCTGTGAGCTACTCTACATGTTTTCAGTAAATTCATTTGTTTGCTTAAAATATCCAAAGTTAGCTTCTGTGTTACCCCATCACAGAATTCTGACAAATAGATTCTCAGATGTGTTTTTTTTTTTTCCCTCATAAGGCACAGGACAAAGCTAAGCCTTGCAATATGCAGTGCTAAATGTCAGAATTTGGGAGGTGGGAGATAGCGTTTATATCCCAAATGTTGGTTTTATGACATCCCTCAGGGAGTGGTAGCTGCACAGGCCTAGAAAAGGAAGGGAGCCCCAGAACCGACTTCCTCATTCTGCCATGCGATTCAAGCCCCACAGATAAGAGAAGAATGTCAGTAGTGCTGGCCTACCAAATACCAAACCAAACTCACTGCCGTCGAGTCAGATCTGACTCATAGCGACCCCTCCTTGGGTTTCTGAGGCAGTATCACTACGGAAGTAGATTGCCCAACCTTCCTTCCGAGGAGTGGCTGGTGGGTTTGAACCACCAGCCTCTGGTTAGCAGTCAAGTGCCTTAGGCACTATGCCACCAGAGCTCCTCCGGTGCTTGCCTGTTGTTGTTGTTGTTATTTGCCATAGAGTCGGCCCTGACTCCTAGCGATCCCTCCTTGGGTTTCCGAGGAAGTTATCACTACGGAAGTAGGATTGCCCAACCTTCCTTCCAAGGAGTGGCTGGTGGATTTGAACCGCCAGCCTCCTGGTTAGCAGTCAAGTGCCTTAGGCACTATGCTACCAGAGCTCCCCCGGTGCTTGCCTAGGTGGGTTAAATTTAAATCAGTCTTGTGAGAGGCAGCAGCACTCAAAGTTGCACAGTAATTATATAACAGATTATGACAGAGAAGTAGCTACTGCAGTTAGGTCAATAGGCATTTAAAAAATTACTGCGTGGGAACCCTTGAAAACCACAACCCTCCATTAGGAGCTTACATTTCCCAGCAGAGCCTCACTCCTTCATTTAGGCAGCAATTTGAAAGTCAGCTGGAACCACCGTTTCTGCACTACAACAGCTGAAGAAGAGTCAAACTTTGTCTCACTTCTCTGTAAGCAGTGTCTCCTGGTCATGGCACTGTGCATCCCCAAGTTGTCGCCTGCTTTGAAGGAATTTTCAGCTTTGGTTTGAGATGCATCTGAAAGCAGCAATAACCAGGCTTCCTTCCACCAAGTTTAGGGAGCAAGAAGGAGTTGGGGGAAAGGATGCTTAGGAGGGGATATGCCTGAAGCATTTACCAGAGCTTCCTCAACTTGCTGACATTTCTTTTTTTTTTTTTTTCCTTCTCACTCTATCCCTGTTTTTCCTATAGGTGCCACTCCAGCATCCTATGGGGAAGCAACTTTTGTGGATTCTTTCATTCAACAAAAATATGTTGTTGTTATGTGCCATTGAGTCGGACCTGACTCATAGCAACCCCTCCTTGGGTTTCCGAGGCAGTATCACTACAGAAGTAGATTGCCCAACCTTCCTTACGAGGAGTGGCTGGTGGGTTTGAACCTCCAGACTTCTGGTTAACAGTCAAGTGCCTTAGGCACTATGCTATCTATTAAGTGTCAGGCACAATTACCTACCTCTCCCACCACCCACCTGGCACTAATGAACTAGTCAGGCAAGATCCTTGCCTTCAAGAAGCTTCTATTCCAGTGGGGGAAGGAGACAGAAACAAACAAGATAATTTCAGATCCACTTGACCCACAGGTAGCCCCGGGATCTCACCAATGGGCCTGTGGTTCTGATGGCTTTCTCTTCCAGGTATGTACAGTTGTTGCTGTGGAGTAGCAATTAGTTACACAAACACTTCACGCAAGAAAAATCATAGAAAGAAATGCTTGGTTTTAGGTAAATTCTAAGAAGAGTAATCTCTCAAGGATTCTTTGACTTCCATGGATTTATTTCAGAGTCTGTTTTTTAATTATTTTTTAATTTATTTCAGAGTCTGTTTTGCCACTCCATGAAAGGCAATCTACTTCCATAAAGATTTACTGCCTTGGAAACCCAATGGGGGTTGCTATGAGTTGGAATTGACACGATAGCAGTGAGTTTGGTTTGATTCTGGTTTTATGTACATGAGAGATCTCATTTGGTCCTGTGAGAAAGACTGAGTAGGCAGTATCCTGATTTTATATATGAGAAAACTGAAGTTAAATGAGATCAAATGACTTACTCAAGTACATTCAAATGGCTTAGGTGTGATTAGAACCCAGCCTTCCTCCCTCATGGTCAACCCAAAGAGCCTTAGCTCTCCCCTCCCATCTATCTCATTGCCATATGTATTGGGTTGAATAGTTACCCGCAAAATTCATGTCCACCTACGACTTGTCCATGTGACCTTACTTGGAAACAGGGTCTTTACAAACATAATCAAGTTAAGATGAGGTTGTACTAGATTAGGGTGATCCTAAATCCAACATGACTGGTGTCCTCTTCAGCAGAGGAGAATGTGAACACACCCACACAGGGCATAAGCCCTGTGATGATGGAAGCAGAGAATGGAGGGATGCAGCTGTGGCCCAGGAGTGCCAAGGATTACAGGCTACATGAGGCAAGAAAGGATCCTTCCCTAGAGATTCCGAAAGGGCATGGCCCTGCTGACGCCTTGATTTCAGATTTCTAGCCTGTCAGAAATGTGAGACAATGCATTTCTATTGTTTAAAGCCACTCAGTCTGTAGTGATTTGTTCCAGCCCTAGGAAACTTATCAAAACCAAACCTATTGCCATCCTGTTGATTCTGACTCATGGCGCCTCCAAGTGGTACAGAGCAGAATTGGTCCGTGGAGTTTTCTTGGCTGTAATCTGTACAGCAGCAGATGGCCAGGCCTTTTTTTCCGTGGCACTGCCGGATGAGTTCAAATCGCCAACCTTTAGGTTTGCAGTTGAACACAAACAATAACACACTATCCTTTTCCTCTATAAACAAGTGCTCTGCTACTGTGGATTTGATTGGGATTAGCTGTAATATTTTGATTGGAAACAGACCATTCCTTCCAACACACATATACCCCTAACCAAACAAACCAAACTCACTGCCGTGGAGTCAGATCCAACTCCTAGTGACCCCTCCTTGGGTTTCCGAGGCAGTATCACTACGGAAGTAGATTGCCCAATCTTCTTTCCAAAACCAAAGCCAAACTAACTGCCACTGAGTCAATTTCAACTCATAGCAATCCTGTAGGACAGGACAGAACTGCTCCACAGAGTGTCCAAGCCTACGGAAGCACACTGCCACATCCTTGTCCCACATAGTAGCTGGTGGGTTCAGGTTGCCAGCCTTCTGATTAGCAGCCGAATGCTTAACCACTCCACCATCAGGGACCCCTGTAATTTGATACCATCATTTATTTGCCAAAAACCCAATTCCCTTCCTAGCTCAGAGGCCATTCAGGAAAAGAACCAAATTTCCAGTGGGGCATTTGCTATCCTAGGAGGGATGGCTGTCAGAACAAATCCAGAGAGGGCATGACAGATGTGATTATTATTTTGCCTCAGAAGTGCTAGAAGCAGGAATACTGATGCTGTGTTAATAACACAAACCTCTGAATTTGTAATAGGAATTTCTTCAGTCTTTCACAACTTATTTGCCTGATTCATGCACTCCTATAAAAAGCTGATCGATTTAGTGAGAACAGGAATGAAACCACATATAAGTCAACTATTTCTTCTAATAGGAGCTCTGGTGGCATAGTGGGCAAGACATTTGGCTGCTAATCAGAAGGTCAGTGGTTCAAACCCACCAGCTGTTCGATGGGAGGAAGATGAGGCAATCTATTTCCAAAAAGATTTGTTGTTGTTATGTGCCTTCCAGTCGGACCCAACTCGTAGCGACCCCTCGTTGGGTTTCCAAGGCGTTATCACTACAGAAGTAGATTGCACCATCTTCCTTCTGAGGAGTGGCTGGTGGGTTTGAACCGCCAGCCTTCTGGTTAGCAGTCAAGTGCCTTAGGCATTATGCTACCAGAGCTCCTCCGAAAAGATTTACATACAGCCTTGGAAACCGAATGGGGGTTGCTGTGAGTTGGAATTGATTTGATGACAGTGGGTTCAGTTTTGGTTTTTGAAAATTATTTTCTAATAATATGGCCTCTAGTAATGAAAGCTAACACAACTATAAGCCAAAGGAGCCCTGGTGGTGCAGTGGCTAAGTGCTCAGCTGCTAACCAAAAGATCAGCAGTTTGAACCCATCAGCCACTCTGTGGGAGAAAGATGAGGCAGTCTGCTTCCATTAAAATTATAGCCTTGGAAACCTTACGGGATGGTTCTACTCTGTCCTATAGCATCACTATGAATGAGAATCAACTCGATGGCACATAGCACAACTATGAGCCAGGCTTTATGCTAAAGTGTTTCATGTAATTATCTCATGTAATATTTCCCCAGCCTTTTTAAGTAAGTACTGTTTTTGTTACCATTGTATAGATAAGGCAATGGAGGCTCCAGGAGGTCATTTGTGTTGCCCAACAGTACATAGGTAGTTAGTGATGGAGCTTCCAATTGTGGACATTGGAAACCACAATTATCTAAATGCAGAACCCACTTTCCTAATCATTGTTCTATTTAGGGGCAAAGATTATTCAAGCTAGCCTTTAGTCTAATAGACTGTTTTAGACATAGGAGCAGAGGTCCTAGCAGATTAAGGGATCTGTTTAATCTGTAAAAGCTGATCATTTTAGTGAGAACAGGATGTAAATATGTCTTCACCAAAAGAATGAGACTTGCTTCCATGTTGCCTCTCTTAACTGGAGAAAAGCTAGAATGAATCTTCAGGTATTTGCCTGTAAATGTGTTTTGTTGTTGTTAGGTGCCATTGAGTCAATTTTTGATTCATAGTGACACCATATGACAGAGTCAAATTGCCTTGTGGGATTTTCTAGGCTGTAACCTTTAGAGGAGGAGATCACCAGGCCTCCCTCCCATGGAGCCACTGGGTGGGTTTGAACTGCCAACCTTTTGGTTAGCAACTGAATGCTCAATGTTACAGAGGCACACCTTGGAGAGTTTGAGCAGAGAATTTCCATGCCATGGAAAGTGGAATCTTGACAAACTTGTACTGTAGAACCCAGTTATGAGGCCATGTATTCGAACATAAGAAATATTTCTAAACTATTTAAAACTAGACATATTCCAGTAGAAGCTTCCAATTCCAAGTGGAACTGTTCTGATAAGAGCAAACCTGGAGAATGATTATCTGTTCATAAGAGTATATTTATCTCAAGCTTTCAAGGGAGTCATCTTTGAAAAACTCATAAGCAGGAAGTTAACTGCTGTAATAAGCTGATGGTGGTACTGTGGGTTTTATTACTTTTGTCGTTTTGGCTGTTTTTCTTTTTCTTTTTTAGGAGTTCAATAAACCATGCTGAATGTTAACAATCCATTAACTCTAAACAAAACAGATCTTTAGCTTCCAGAAAATTCATTTTACTTCCCAAATCGGAACCTGCAAACACAAAAGCTCTTTGTCGCTATTAAAAGGCTGGCATTAATTGTTTCCACAAGATTAGCCCCATTGATCTGAAGCACTTATGCTTCTAGAAAACGTAAGACACTGTCAGTTTTTACCATTTGTCCAGGAAGCTGTGCTTGGACTAATGCGATTTATCCAGCTGGGCACTCTGACTAGGACAGAGAAGATCAAAGTATTTGGGGATTGAGTAACATCTCAGATTGGCTTTGATAAATCAGTCAAGCCTAAAGCATATGGACCTGATTACAAAACATTTTATACATTCTTCAAGGACACTGATAAAGTGGAAGGCAGAGTTGTAGTAGTCGCTATAACGCATTTTGTGGATTTCTAGAGTCCGTTTAGGGCACTCTGTGGTTCTGCTTAGTTTTCTGGATGGTGAGCACACAGGAATAAAAAAAAAAAAAAAAAAAAAAAAAAAAAAAACCCTAACATGCAATTTGCAGCAATGAGACCCTTGGGGTTGTTAAAAGAACAAATAAAGAAAGTGTGGGAGGAGGCCTGTGGAACTGTGTGACACCCCCGATGGGCCTGCTTTAGCCCTCTCTGGGGAGGAAGGCTGAGCGACTGCATCCTCATTCCTGTCCCCTCCTCTTGTGCTCACCCTAATGGCAGGAAGGCTGTGGAGAACACACAGAAAGGCATTCATTAGTGGAAACAGCCTTTTCAGGCCAAGTGTTTAACCTTGGGTGTTCAGTGAAAGCACTAGGGCTAGGGTCAAGTGAACCAAAACAGGAAGAGGAAAAATACAAGGCAGTTTGGCAAGAAAGGAGAAATGGAAGGAGCCAAAGAAATAAAAATAAAACAAAAAATGAAAACCACAAGCTGCATTTACCTGAGACACAAGAAACCGAAGGCGGCAATTTGAGCAAGAACGATGCACAAGTGGCAAGCAGGTACGGAGAGCTCCCGCTGCCTTCTGCAGCAGGGCTACATGGGTGGGAGGACCCATTCAAACCAGGCATCTCTGAGCCTGGCAAAGGATGGCTCTGTGAATGACGTCTTGCCACGCACAGCTGCTTGGAAAAGAGCTTGCACAAAGGTAGGAGAAAAGGGATTGCAGAGAGCCTGCTGGCATGCCTCTTCCCACTCTGATTTGAATGTTTCAGAGAACTTTAAAGGCTGACAGCTAAATTTAATCAGGGTTAAATCGTGGGAATGAAGATGATGTTCTTATGTAACACAAATGAAAAGTGATTCTGGTAGCTTCAGGAAGAGCACTTGCCCTATAAGGTAATGGTACAGGCTCCTAGGAGCAGCCCAGCAGTTTGGAAGTGAGTGTTATGAATACAGGAAAGGCAGTAAATGTGAAAGTCTGGTTCATTGCCAATATTGTCTTCCAGGGACTGCAGGCCTGTTGGTTAAACAGGCCAGGTTCTTTGTGCATCTGGTACTGTGCAATGATTGAATGCTCACTTTTAGTTCAATAAAATGCTTCTTACATGGCATCCTAACTACATTCTGTATTTAAGACCGTTGTCTCTAAGGAATACCAAAGGTTTCTGCAAATGAAGCTTACATAAACCTTTCAACCTGGGATTTGCAATGAATGAAACACTTGGTTTCAAAATAATTTGGCAATCTGGGTTTGTGCCAGTTTCATCATTTTAGAATGTACAGGTCCAGGTCTGGTTCAGGCTAGGTTACTACAGAATTTATTTTCTTTAAAAATAAATGCTAAACCTTGCAAGCAGCCATCTAGATGCAATGATGGGTCTCTCCTTGTCCAGAGCAAAGAAGAATTAAGAAAACCAAAGATTCATGGAAAAAACTAGTCCTGGCGACTGGTACACCATGCGATCTGCAGCCTGTATGACTATGAGACTAGAAGAGCTGGGTGGTGCCCAACTACCACTGTCAATGACTCGGAAGAGGCTCTGTGTAGGAGATCCTGGATAGAGAGGGAGAACAATGTGGAGCAAGGCTCAAAATCATTTGGGAAAAAAAAGGAGGGGGGAGGGAGGCTTCCAGGTTTGCTGGTCTGATGGAGCCTGGTGGAGCCACTGTGGCCCCTGGCTGCCCTTCAGGTCTGGAATTGAACCCACACCTGTGGCTTCCAGCCAGACAAAAGACAGTCATAGGAGTTGAACATTTACCTGAGGTAGATACACTTCTTGAAGAGAGCAATCATGGGAGAAAGAAGGGCTGTTTATGCACAGGGAGACAGCTCAGGGGGCAGGAGTGCATGAAGGGATGGACACAGGGAAGAGGTGGCTATTAGGAGGAAGTGGGTGGGGAGCTGTTGCATTGTGGTAAATTGTAGTCAATGTCATGAGACAAAGTGTATGTGAACTGCTGTATGGAAAGTGAATTTGCTCTGTAGATTTTCACCCAAATAACAGTAAAAAAATAAAAAAATAAATGAAAAGTTAATAAATGCTAAACCAACAGTGACATGCCATTTTGATAGCATGTACCCTGGAAATGATGTGATGAAAATGGTAATTTATCTTTGTGGTCTTCCCCAAAACTCATAACCCCTGTCTAACATCAGACAAACCTAAATTGAAAAACATTCTATAAAATACCAGTTGCCATGGAGCTGATTCCAACTCACAGCGACCCCGTGTGTTTCAGAGAAGAACTGTGCTGCACAGACTCTCCTGGCTGTGCCCTTTCAGAAGCAGATGGCAGGTCTTTCTTCCATGGTGTTTTTGGGTGGGTTCAAACCACCAACCTTTTGGTTTGGAGCCCAGCACTTAACTGTATACACACCATCCAGAGACCTTAGCCAGTTGTCATCAAGTTGATTTCAATTCATGGGTACTCTTCAAAAAAAAAAAACTGTCGAAGTCATCAAAAGCAAGGAAAATCTGTGGAATGTCAGTCTAGAGGCGCCTGAGACATGACAACTAAATGTAATGTGGTTTCCTGGATGAGATTTGGGAACAGAAAACAAGCAGTTGTTGTTGTTGTTGTTAAGTGCCGTGGAGTCGTTTCTGACTCATAGCGACCCCATGCACAGCAGAATGAAACACTGCCCCATCCCGCGCCAGCCCCACAATCCCTGCTATACTTAATCCCATCATCGCAGCCACCGTATCAATCCATCTCGTTGAAGGCCTC
>NW_006921930.1:1791863-1813499 GCF_000298275.1 Orycteropus afer afer
TGATAAAAATCTTCAATTTCCTCATCTTTGGCTTTGGTGGTTGGCGCATAAATTTGAATAATAGTCATATTAATGGGTCTTCCTTGTAGGCATATGGATATTATCCTATCACTGACAGCACTGTACTTCAGGACAGATCTTGAAACATCCTTTGTGATGATGAATGCCATGCCATTTCTCTTCAAACTGTCATTCCCGGCATAGTAGATCATGTGGTTGTCTGATTCAAAATGGCCAAAACCAGTCCATTTCAGCTCACTAATGCTGAGAATATCAATCTTTATGCGTTCCATTTCATTTTCAACAACTTCCAATTTTCCTAGATTCATACTTCATACATTCCATGTTCCGATGATTAATGGATGTCTGCAGCGGTTTCTCCTCAATTTGAGTGGTGCCATATCAGCAAATAGAGGTCTCAAAAGCTTTACCTTATCCATACGAGTAAGGCTTGGTTTACTCTGATGATGCAGCTGTTTTCCAGGCTTATTTTGAGAACCTTCTAAACTAACTGGACTATTCATAAAGTTGCGCAGTAACGTATCAGACAGTGTTTCTTTGCTATTCATAAGGTTTTCCCTGGCCAATTCTTTGAGAAGTGTACAGCCTCTTCCTTCTTCCTAGTCTGTATGAATCTGTAAGCTGGGCTGATGCCTGTGCACCATGTGCATCACGCTGGGTTTGAAACACCAGTGGCTCAGCCTCAAAACTCACATCAACACATCACCATGGTAGGACAAACCGACAGACAAGTTTGTCTCCCTGTTGGAAACCTCTCCTACCACCTTACCTGAGTCTCTGCAGCTGACTCCTCTCTCCTGGTCCCTGGAGTTTTAATCCCCTTTCTCCCTCTCTCCCGCTCTGCTGCTTTGGGTGTGCCTGGGTTCCCTCTCCTCACCTGGATCCCTGCGGCTGACTGGACCCCCTGGACTGGATCTCTGTGGCTGAATGGACCCCCTGGGTGGGTTAAAACTGCCAACCTTTCAATTAGCAGCCAAGTGCTTCATCATTGCACAACCAGGGCTTTTTCTGTAAAGATTACAGCCAAGAAAACCCTATGGAGCAGTCTACTCTGTGACCCATGGAGTTACCATGAGTTGGAGTTGGCTGACAGGCACTGGGTTTGGTTTTCTGCTTCTCTGCAACCCAAACCAGCATTAAAGTTAAATTATCACACTTTTATTACTGTTATTATAACATGATAGTGACACCTTTCAATAATCCATCATTTAGACCCAATATGTTTTGAGGGATTTCCAGAGAGGTGTTTCTAATTTGGTACAAAGAAATTGAGGAGTATTCTGAATTATTTAAAAAAGAAAAACAGAAGACATGGATTTTAATAGTGTTAGTGGCAAGTGTCTTTGCCTGTAATAGTTTAGAAAACTTTTTAATTAAATAGTTACAGATGTTTATGGTGGAAAATTTCTAAAGTGCAGAACAGCTGAATAAACTACATTGATTATTTCATTACTGTAGGAGAATTCTATTAACACTGCTGGTTTCTTTCCCTTTTAAAATTACATTTACATTTTCAATATCAAGGTATAATTTTGTTGTTGTTATGTGCCGTCGAGTCATACCTACCTCATAGCAATCCCTTCTTGGGTTTCTGAGGTGGTATCACTACAGAAGTAGATTGCCCAACCTTCCTATAAAAAACAGGGAAAAAAGTAAAAAGCATCCCTAATTATGACAACTTAACTACTATCAGTATTTTGGTATATTTTTGCTTTCCTGTGACTAGTCTCCTTTTAATATGGTGCAGCCAAACTTTACATCAACTTAGTGTCATAATATTTTCACTTGACATTGTCACAAGCACTTTCAGATTTAAAGATTCTTCCTTTAAAATTCATTTCTAATAGTACAGATGGTAATACCATTGCTTATATTTATGACTTCTTCTATAATTGGGATTTTGTTCATTTATAGATTTTGCTATTAGAAATACCACTGTGTCAAATTAATACTAAAAACATTTTTAAAAAAAAATAAAAAATTAAATCCTGGCCATGGTATGATTTTTGTTCTGGTTACCTAGTGCTGCTCTGACAGGAATATAACACAAATGGGATGGCCTTAACAAACAGGACTTTACTCTCTAACAGTTCAGGAGGCTAGAAGTCTGAGTTCAAAGTACCAGCCTCTAGGGGCTGGGTGAAAGCCTCTCAACCTTGGGGCTCAGCTCTGCCTCCTGCTCCCGGCCCACTGGAACTAAAGGCTTTTCTTCACTCAGACAGCTGCTAGCTGCCGAGGCTGACAAGCTCAAGGTGGACAAGTAAAAAGACACAGTCCCAATGTTGCCAAACTACACAGTAGGCCATTCATTCAAGTCCATTTAAAGTCCCAAGGTTGGCAGAGCATGGCAGGCTGCTGAACAATGACACTGTTACATTCAGTGTTCAAGCATGCCATAAGCTAGAGACTATCCCTCCCACCAGCCACTCCTCAGAAGGAAGGTTGGGCAATCTACTGTAGTGATACCACCTCGGAAGGAGCTCTGGTAGCATAGTGCCTAAGGCACTTGACTGCTAACCAGAAGGCTGGCGGTTCAAACCCACCAGCCACTCCTCGGAAGGAAGGTTGGGCAATCCTACTTCCGTAGTGATACTGCCTCGGAAACCCGAGGAGGGGTCACTATGAGTCGGGGCCAACTCAACGGCACATAACAACAACAACAACAACAATATCACCTCGGAAACCTAAGGAGGGGTCACTATGAGTCAGATCTGACTCCACTCCATGGCAATAGTCATGTTTTGTTTTGTGATCCCCCTACAAGGCTTCTGTTTATATACTGGAAGCAGACCACATCCCTAAGGCACACAGTAGATTCCACCATGAAGTTGATTACCAGTCTCATCATGGGGAATACTACATCCAGCTGCCCAGCCACCAGGCCTAGCCAAGTTGACACACAAACTTAACTGTCACAATTTTGTTATCTCAAGTTGTTTCTATGCATATAATAGACATTTATCTAATGTGTGCATGGCTCTGGAATACTAAAATGAATTAAGATATAAGTCCTATACTTAGGACCATGCTTATACAGCTTACTGTAATTCACTAGAGAAATGCTATAATAGAAGTCATGTACCACAGCCTATGATAGAAAACTGTATACAAATCATTTGCAAGTACCTGGCACATAGTAAGTATTCAATAACACAATGATGGTGATTGCAGCTGTCACTTTTTTGACAGAATAATTTGAATGCTGGTTTCCATGATTCATATCATGGAAAAATGTATAAAACTGAAGGAGCAAGAAAAAGTGTTCCTTGAATTATAAAAATCCATGATAACCTATATATGCTCTGGCTGTGCCAGCAAATAGCAAAGATTACCAAGTTCCTAACACAAAGTTCCTCCTAGAACAGATATTCCTTCCGTAGTGATGTTCTAAGGGCACGAAGTCATCCTGACTTAAATGTTGTCAAAAGGACTCTGCTCTTCTGAACATGACGTGGCTCAGATAAAGGTATTTTCAGATAAGATTCAACTCAGTTTATACATCTATTTCTCAAAAAAAAAAAAAAAAAACAACCAACCAAACCAAACAAAAACACATAGAATTGGAGACCAAAGTAGATGTGAACTCTAAAATTTTCCATCAGTAAGTTTTGGATTTTTTTTTTTTTTTTTTTTTGACATCTTATTCCTGATTCTCCCCACTGCCTCTAGCAGCCAGATCCACAGATCTTAACAATGGTTAATGTTTAAAAAAGTACAGTGTGTTCTGGTTAACAGCTCTGCTCATTTCCTCTTCCTGATGGAGCTGCTGTGATTGTAGGACTCCAGTAAAGGCTTTTCATTACATGAGAATACGTGAAAAATGATGCTCAAATCATAATAAATCTGAGATTATAGTCACTTGAAGATAAGGAAGTTGCAACCTTAGGGAAACACTGGAGTTGGCTTGTACCTCTGTGATAGCAGGTTTAGTGTAGGATGTGGAAATAACCCACAACTACCAGCAAAAGATGGGTAAGGATTTCAGACAGGAAATGAAGGAAATGCTGCATTAAACTGAAAGCACAGTGGGATTTAAATAAGCCCAATATAGATTCCTGTGAGAATTTGATCAGGGCACTGGCTAGCCCTTTTTTATACAGTAATGGAAAGAATTACAAGTCCTGTCCATCAAATCCAGGATACAAAATGCTTTCAAGTTCTTCAACTATCCTCTTTCCTCTTTTATTAATCCCATTTCTCATTAATCTCCTGTACAGATGTACCATGAAAGGTGGTGCAATGCAGCTACTGACATTTCCCTTAAATGATACTCCCAATCTTTTTCTCACCAGTCCAATTAATTCCTCTTCCTTCAAACTTTACTCAACATTCAACTCATTGAAGAAGCTTTGCCTGATTACTAAGTCATTCATTGTCATTGTAAACCTCAGCAGGTATTTGTTGTTTGATTTGCTATTCCTGGCTATTACTTGGGCCAAGCTTTGGCCTTTTGCTGGAGATGAGTAATTTACTCATGAGTAAATTTACTCACTGATGAATAAATCCCAGTCACTACTCTTAGGGAGTTCACAGTGCATATGTAAAAACAAAACAAAAAAAAAATAACATTATAATGAAGTGTGATAAGGGAAATGTTTGAGATATGCATTCATTCTCTGCTATGTCAGAAGACTTCCTGGAAAAGCAAATGCCACAGTTGAGTCTTCTGGACCAAATTAAGCAGGTATAGGGAAGGAGGAGCACAGATGGTCTGTGTGGTAGTTGATGTAGGCCAGGAACAGGTGGGCCCTGAATGCCATGTTATATTTGACTATATTAGTAATGTTTCACTTACCAATGACAAGTTCTCTGAATTTGCATTCTTTTCCTACAATTGAATTATAAGTGTTTCCAGGAGACATGTTCTCTGCTTACTTTGCTTTCTTCCTGGAGGGTCTTTTATAATACCCATTCTTTTCTTATGGGTTTCCAAAGCAGTATCACTACAGAAGTAGATTGCCCAACTTTCCTTCCAAGGAGTGGCTGGTAGGTTTGAACCTCCAGCCTTCTGGTTAGCAGTCAAATGCCTTAGGCACTACACCATCAGAGCTCCTATGGAACATCTGTAGAGGGGATTAATGACAAATGACATCAATGAAAGAGGACAGTTGTAGGGCTTAAAAGCATTTTGTATTCTGGATTTGGTGAACAGATGATGTAATTCTTTCCATCACTGTATAAGAGAAGGCTAGCCAATTTCACGTGCTCTACCATCTAGGGAAACACTGGTATAGAAGCTTAAGCAACACTGCTGAGTCACTGACCACCTCCTGGCCACTCTGACTACCAGCATCAACAAGACTCTGCATGGAAACAGTTAGTCCAAGGAACTGGTGGACCATGTGAATCTCAGAATGTATGACCATAAGACCAGAAGAACTAGATGGTGCCCAGCTAACAGTGTCAATCACTCAGAAAGGGATCAGTGCAGGACATCCTGAATAGACTGGGAAAACAACATGGAACAAAACTCAAAATCATAAAAAAGACCAGGTTTACTGGTTTGATAGAGCCTGGTGAGACCACTGACACTATGGCCCCTAGTTACCCCTCAGGTCTGGAATTGAACTTACTTCAGTGGCTTCCAGCCAAACAATGTTGACAGGTATATGGGGTGAACATTTACATCAGGTAGATACACTACTTAGAATGATCAGTGATGGGAGAACAGAAGGGCAGAATTTGCATGGGGAGATAGCTCAGGGGGTAGGAATGCATAGGAAAGAAGGACACAGTGAAGAGGTAACTACAGGGACAAAGTGGGAAGAGACCGATTATAATGTGGGGACATTGCAGTCAATGTCATGAAACAAAATGTGCATGAACTGCTGTATGGAAAACAAATTTGCTCTATAAACTTTCACCCAAATCACAATTAAAAAGTAAAAATAAAAAACAAACAAAAAAAAAAACCTCCGCATGGTCTAGAGACCATGCACTGTCCTCTTAGCTGATAGCTTTTCCTCAGGCATGAGAATAGACCCAGGAAGACATGCAGGTCTTTGAGTTAAAGTAGGTATAGGCTACCTAATGAAGAGCCATCCAAATCTCTTATCCAGAAACTCTACAAGTCCTAACCAAATTAATCAAATACCATCTTTCCCTTAGTTCATATTCTTCACCTTTGTTATGAAGATGATTTGAATTTTACATTCAGAAAGCTTGGTACAATATTTTAGCAAGATTTCATTGGATAATAAAAAACATCACTATGAAAGAATGGAACAGAAGTTTCAGTCATCCTATAGAAACAGAAGGTCATTACTTTTAAAATTAAGATTTCAAAAGCCTCCTTTTTATTAATGTGGTTGCTGCCTCAAAAGTAGCTGATACTGGGTGATTCACTGCCCTCCTTTCACGCATCTGATTTTATTTGTTGCAGTGTGTTGTCCAGTTGGCCCTCTGCTTGCTGGGGACCCACCCACAATGGAATGCTGCCCTGTCCTATGCCGTTCTGGTCCATTGTGGATGGAATCCATAGCATTTGCATGGCCTTACTTTCAGAAATAAATTGCCAGGCCTTTCTTCCTAATCTGTCTTAGTTCAGTCTGTCTAATGAAACCTGTTCAGAGTCACAGCAAACACAAGCTTCCACAGACAGACAGACAGGTGGTGGCTGTACTTAAGGTGCATCAGCCAGGAATCAAACCTGGGTCTCGGTGATGGAAGGCGAGAATTCTACCACTGCCCCCTGACTTTATTTAGAGGTAGAAACACTTAGTGGGCAAATATCTTATGAGCCTTTTAGAGACTATTTGAGTCCTTCACATTAAAATAGAGGTGTGAGGATCTGAGCATGGTGTCTCACCACCTATTTGGTCCCTAGGTAAACAGACCTCCAGATCCCAAATCCCCAGGCTGTTGAGATGCCATCTTCCATGAACATTAAATCCCACTTCTTTCTCCCACTGCCTAGGGTGAGGAGAGGGGGAGGGTGGAGAAAAGGAACAACAAGAAGCCAAACTCATAACAACAGAAAAAAGAGATTAGAAAAAAGCGCCAAACGAGTTTTACAGGTTCTGCTGCACCAAAGCTGTCATTTTAAGGTTGTGGCTTTAAAATGACAGTAAAGGCAGCTTTCCACCTGAGCCCTCCTTAATGGAAACATCCAGCTCTAACCTGCTCTGAAACAAAGAAAGAAAAATCCTAGCGCATGGAGCCACATGGGAGATTTTGGTCACTGAACACAAGGATTTTTGAACTACCAAGTAATACTTAGGGGCTCTGGTGGTTTAGTGCCTAAGGCATTTGACTGCTAACCCAGGAGGCTGGTGGTTCAAACCCACCTGCCACTCCTTGGAAGGAAGCCTGGGCAATCCACTTCCATAGAGATACCACCTTGGAAACCCAAGGAGGGGTTAAGCCTTCTGGTTAGCAGTCAAATGCCTTAGGCACTTACGACACCAGAGCTCCCAAGGAGGAGTTGCTGTGAGTCAAACTGACTCATGCAGTGAGTTTGGTTTAAGTAAGACTTGGGAATCTTTGTTTCCAGTGACCCAGTGGGTTTTGTTAGCTGCTGTGGAGTCAGTCCCCCATGCCATCTCCACACATAGCTGGGGATCAGACTACTGTGACCTATGGGGTTTTCACTGGCTGATTTTCAGAAGTAGGTCACCCGTCCTTTCTTTCTAGTCTATCTTAGTCTAGAAACTCTGCTGAAACCTGTTCAGTGTTATAGTAACAGGCAGGTCTCCACTGACAGTGGAGGCTGCACATGAGGTCCATTGGCTGAGAACTGAACTTGGGTCTCCTGCACGAAAGGTGAGAATTCTACCAGTGAACAAATGCTTCCTTCTCTCATCTCTATAAAACTCACTGCCATCGAGAGTCAATTTGACTCATAGCAACCCCTCCTTGGGTTTCCAAGGTGGTATCTCTAGGAGGTGGTATCTCTAGGAAGCAGATTGCCTAATCTTCCTTCTGGTTAGCAGTCAAATGCCTTAGGCACTATGCCACCAGAGCTCCCTCTTATCTCTATACCTATAATGAATGCTTCAAGCTTGTCTGACTTTCTTTATCTCAATGACATACAATGGACATTGGGAAAGCATAAAATGATTTTTTTTTTTAATGCTTTAATGACTTTTTCCCACATTTAAAGAGAACAGGCCAACAGGCTTGGAATTAGAGAGAGACATCATCTCTTAACATACATTGAGCAGTACTGGAGAAATTACTGTCTTTTAAGTACATTATTATGTCCAACTCACAGCAAGTTTATATGACAGAATAGAACTGCTCTATAGAGTTTCCTCAACTGTAATCTTCATGAAAGCAGATAAGCAGGTCTTCTCTCCCACAGCAGTGCTGGGTGGGTCTTTTCTCCCACTGCTGTTGACCTTTCAGTTAGCAATCAGGTCCTTAACCATTGTACCACCGGGCTTCTCTTTAAATAGAATCTCAACAAAATCTAAATTCAAAGCAATTATCTGACCAAGAGTGTATTTTACAGATAGCTCTATAGGTTTTCTGAATACAACTCTCTACTGTGTTGTACTGTGTTGTCAGTACCCCTGCTGCTACCTTATTGATACAACCAATCACTAGGCAGGGAATATTTGGGGACACTTGGACTTCTACTGATAGATAGCTTCTACCAATAGATACAGAAGGACAGCTGAGGGTACTCAGCCTTTCTTTTCACAGTAAGCTGAAGCCAGAGGAGTTATGGTGTGCCCAAGATCACAAGGCTAGTTATAATTGAGCCGGATGAAGAACCTACATCTAATGGTTTCTAGTCCCTTTCATTTATTGTAAAAAATGTTTATTAAATGCTTATAGTACCACGGACTGCCAGAAGAATGAGAATCTGCCTTGGAAAAAGTGCAGCCAGAATTCTCCTTAGAAGCGAGAACGGCCGGACTCTGTCTCATGTGCTTCGGTCATGTTGTCAGGAAGGACCAGTCCCTAGAGAAGGATATCATGCTCGACAAAGTAGAGGGTCAGCAAAAAAGGAGAAGAGCCTCAACAAGATGGATTGACACAGTGGCTGCAACGATGGGCTCAAGCACAGCAATTGTTGTGAGGATGGAAGAGACCAGGCAACATCTCATTTTGTTGTGCATGGGGAGGCTATGAGTTACAGCCTACTTGATAGCACCTACCAACAGTAACAACAGGTGCACAGTGTGTTGGAGAAACAAACACCAGTAGGACACGGCCTTACCCACAGGAAGCTTATACTGTCTAAGAGAGAATGCGAGATGAAGAGAAATCGTTCTGAGACAATGTAAATGAGAACCAGGAGTAGGGTGAGGTGAGTGAGGCATTTACAGTGGCTCCGAATTTAAGGGGGGACCAAAAGACTCAGTAGTCAAGATATGGAAAACAGTGGTCCTACTGCTAACCAGAAGGCTGATGGTTCAAACCCACCAGCCACTCCTCGGAAGGAAGGTTGGGCAATCCTACTTCCGTAGTAATACTGCCTCGGAATCCCAAGGAGGGGTCTCTATGAGTCGGGGCCGACTCGATGGCAAATAACAACAACATTATTTGCTGTCTCGCTGTCTGTAGTTTCAGTTATACACGGTCAACTAGGGCCTGGAAATGTTGAATGAGTCACACCATCCTGCTCTGTCCCACCCTGGATGTGAATTATCCTTTTGTCCAGAGTATCCACACTATAGGAGCTCTGGTGGAGTAGTGCCTAAGGCACTTGACTACTAACCAGAAGGCTGGCAGTTCAAACCCACCAGCCCCTCCTCTGAATGAAGATTGGGCAATGTACTTCTGTAGTGATACTGCCTTGGAAACTCAGGGAGGGGTTGCTATGAGTCAGGGCCGACTCAATGGCAGTGAGTGAGTGAGTGAGTGATCCACACTCTGTACCTGCCCATTAGTTACTGTTGCTAATCTCTTACTGTGCCTAATTTATAAATTAAACTTTACCGTAGGTATGTAGATATAGTACAAAACACAGTATGTATCAAGCTTAGTACTATCCAAGTTTCAGGCATCCACTGAGGGTCTTGGAATATGTCCCCCATGGGTAAGGTGGGGACTACTGTGTGATCGAGCTAATGACAGAATATCAGTATCCTTTTACCTGATATCCCAATATGCACTGCTACTAATCTTGTTTTTAGTTGGCATTTTAGTAGTTTACTCATGGATGTTTTGCATTAATATTTTTGCATTTATTTTGAATGTTTAAAATGTTGTATTGAAATATGTATTATCATGATTACTGAGTTTTTTTTCACCCCTCCTAAAATGTTGTACCCAGAGGCAAGTACTCAACTTTAGTCTGAAAGGAAAGCTATCAGAGCAGGGTAGGGATGGGAGGAAAAGGAGAATCCTTTGCGCGTGTTCAGCAGAGGGGCAATGATTTTAGATTCAGCTTCTGAGGGACCTGCAGGTTCAGAAGAGGTCCTCAGGGGAGAAGTGGGGCCTCTTAGCCAAAGCAGCTCTGTCTTGACCTGCTTTGTTGGTTAACAGTTTCTCTAATGGTCTGTAGTATCCTGTTAGGAAGAAGAAGATTCTCAGGTTTAAAAACTGATTGTAGTGCCTTACGATCATGAGAAAAAATTCTATTGAAATACTTAAGATCCATCACATGCATCACAGGGTTCGAGTGAGAGGAGTGAGGGACAGAGTAAATAGGCAAGGCCTAAGGGTCCAAAGAGGGACCAGAATGCACAGCAAGTGTACTAATTGCTGACCATTCCACCAAGGATGTCCTGGGTGCCAGAGCTCAGCTGTTTGCTTACCTCCTAACCATCCCCTCTATGGCCCTGGTAGCAAACTCATTTGGCAGGTATATCTGGTCATTTTCCTGTACCACATGGCTTGCATCTCTTTCTTTATCCACTGGAAACAAAACAAACAAAACCGCTGCCATACAGTTGATTCTGACTCATGGTGACCCCATGTGTTACAGAGGAGAACTGCTCCATAGAGATTTCTTAGCTACAATATTTACAGGAAGAATCCCTGGTGGCACCATGGTTTAGTGGCATGCTTGGCAGCTAACCAAACAGCTGGCAGTTGGACTCCACCAGCCATTCTGTGGGAGAAAAGACCTGGCTCTGCTCCTGTAAAGATTACAGCCTAGAAAACCCTAAGAGGCAGTTGTCTTTTGTCCTATAGGGTTGCTATGACTCAGACTTGACTCAATAGCATACAACAATAACAAAATCTTTATAGAAGCAGATCACCAGGCCTTTTTGCTGTGGTGTCACTGGGCAGGTTTGAACCGCCAACTTTTAGGTTAGTAGTTGAGCACAAACTAATTGTGCCTCCCAGGGACCATGGGAGAAAGGGTTAAAAAGGATAATTTTAATAATTTGACTATCACAATGGAAAATCTGCTTTTTTTAGACAAATGCTTACTATATAGGGAGGAGAAAGGAGAAGACATTTTAGAAATGATTTCTGAAAATTAATCAAGTGCAATCTACCAGATCCATTTGGAAGCTGCACATTGTACAACTCCAGGGGATGGCTTCTCACTGTAGTCTATATAAATGGCCTCCGTAGAGTTGCACAATGCATAGCCCAGTAGGCCATGTTGTGTGTTATCGAGTTGATCCCAACTCATAATACCCTATAGGACAGAGCAGAACTGCCCCATAGGGTTTCCTGGGCTGTACTCTTTATAAGAGCAGATTGCCAGGTCTTTTTTCCCATGGAGCTGTTGGTGGGTTCAAGCCACCGACTTGTCAGGCAGCAATTATTTATGACAGTTGTCTAAATACACACTAGGAAATAACAGCATGTGTCCACTCTTGGCTAATTCATGCGTCCTAACTCAAACTATCAGTCTCTCAGTTTTAATAAGCTGGCCTCTTTGAGTCTGGAAATTTTCTCTAGAGAGTGTTCAACAGTTTTGTGAGGAGGAATAATTTTTATTGGGTAGGAGGAGGCATATGTAGTGACAAGGGATTAAGGTGATGGGAATTTGGGAAGGTGCTGGAAGTAAAGCTACAAAGAAAGAATTCAAAATCCAAGTCAAACTTAAAACTTATGTTGTTGTGTTGTTGCTGTTAGGTGCCATCAAGTTCTCTGACTCTTAGCAATCCAATGGGTAACAGTGAAACATTGCTCAGTCCTGGGCTATCCTCCCAATAGTTTGGGCCCACTGTTGCAGCCACTGTGCCCGTCCATCTCATTAAGGATCGTCCTCTTTTTTGCTGACCCTCTACTTTACCGAGCATGACATCTCGCTTACTTTGGATATATTATCAGGAGGATTACATATGAAACAAATTTGATAAGACTAAATGTTGGGGAGAGGGTGTAAGGGTTGACTGCCGACAAGATGTAACCAGGTATTTCTGCAAGGCTATTTGGTAGTATGTGTGCAAAATCTAAAGTATATGAATAAAAATTATAAAGCAGGTTATAAAACTATATATAGAATGAGTATACCAAAATACAAAGGAATTCAGGAAAAATAATGTAATTTTATACACATGTTAATGGTGGTTTTCTGGATAATGTGGTTACAAGTGATTTTTTTTTTCTCCTAACTCTCTCCTTTTAACTTTTCTGATTTTCAAAAGCTTTGTTCATTCAACAGACACTTACAGAGCACCAGCAGGGGGTAGCTCCAGGTGCAGGGGATTCCAAACTAAAAACCCGACCTGTTGCTGGTAAGCTCCTTCTGACTCATGGCAGCCCCGTTACAGAGCTCTGTAGGGTTGTCTTGGCTGTGCTCTCTACAGAAGCAGACAGTCAGGGCTTTCTTCCACAGGGCCACTGGTTTTGAATTGCCAACGTCTCCAATGATAGTCGAAAGCAAATCATTTGCACCATCCAGGCACCTTCGGTGGATACAACAGCAAACAAAAGAGCCAGTATTATCTAATTTAATAGAATTTACATTCTAACTTTGGAAGGAAGGTTGGGCAATCTACTTCCTTAGTGATACTGCCTTGGAAACCCAAGGAGGGGTCGCTATGAGTCGGGGTCCGATGCGATGGCAAATAACAACAACACATTATAACTGAGGAGTAGGGGAGATCTGGGAAATAAATAAATAAAGCATAGTGATATGGAGCAATATGGAGAAAAATAAAATGGGGAAGGGGATAAAAAGTACTGAGGGGAGGGTGATTTTTAAAAAGTCTCAAGAAAAGTCTCAGAGAAAGGTGATATTAAGCAAAAACCAAAAGGAGAGAAGGGAGGGAGCCATTTAGAGGTCTGTGGAGAAAGTTTTTCATGCAGAACAAATAACAGGCCCCAAGGGGCAGAAGGCCCAGCCTGTGGGAGGACAGAGGAAGTTATGTTTGCAATGTTAATAGGCAAGTAATGGGACTGAAGGTTAGAAACAAAACGACCTGATTACATGAGATCCCAAAGATCTTTACAAGAACTTGGTTGGCTTTTATTTTCAATGAGATGGACAGCCATTGTGTGATTTTGAGCAGAAGAGTTATATTATCTGACACGCTCTTCAGTAGTATCACTTTGACTGTGTTGGGGATGGTCTGGGGAAGCAAGGGTGGAAGTAAAAAGACCTGTCATAAGATCACCAACAGACTGAAGTTAAACAATAAGGATGTAGGCTCTGCACCAGAAGCACTCTAAAGTTAAGGCCACATAGATGAAGAGGAGTCAGCAAAGGACACTGAGAAGGAAAAAATGAAGGGGAAAAACCATGAGCTTATGATGTTCTGAAGCCTAGTGGGGGAAAAAAAAATCTTTTAATGAACTGAGATTGATTAGTTGTGTCAAGTGTTGATAATTGATTATGTAAGATGAAACTGAAAGTTGTCCATTAGCTATAACAACATGGAGGTCATTGGTGACCTTGACAAGAAGGGAGGGATGGAAAGCAAATGAAGACAAATTTTTCTAGGAGTTATGCTGCAACGGGAAGAAGAGAAATGCATCTGTGGATGGAGGTGGAAATAGGGCCCAGAGATATTCTGTTTATTTGTTCTTAAAGATGGGCACACTAAGAGTAGTTTGTATGCTGATGAGAATGATGCACAGCGACAAGATGAGGACAAATAAAAGGGACTTGTTGGAGCAGTGTCCTTGGGCAGGCAAAGGGGACTAGGGCCCAGTGCCCAAATGGGAGCCGATTCTGCCCCTCCAAGAGAAAGGATGGCAGGGCTTATGGTCACAGAGACTGGGAGATGGGTAGACGTGGTGGTGGGGATTGTGGAAACAATCACCTGCTAGCACTTATTTTTAGACTGAAATAGGAAGTAAAACCATCAGTTGAAAGTGGGAAGTTTAAAAGAGTAGAAGGATGAGTGAAGTAAAGAAATGTGATACAATTAGAGGGAAGTATTGAGAAGATGAACAGGTATTATTTAAAGACAAAGAAATAAGTCAGGAAGGAAAACAAATGTTCATGAACTTTCACTTGGCAACACCACCACCAATTCAATGGAATTTTTCTTAAGGAAGTGATTAAGAAATTATGCCACTGGCAGGACTGCTTATATGAGCAAGAATCTAGAAGCAATCTAAAAGCCTCAAAAAAGAAGATTGGTTATATTTAACCAATTTATGTATTTAACCAATTTATATATCATTTTGGTTACTTCATGCTGCTCTAACAGAAAAATACCACAAATGTCTTACGGTTTTGGAGGCTGGAAGTCTGAGTTCAAAGTTCCAGGCTCCATGGGCTGGGTGAAAGCCCCTTGACTTTGGGCTTCAGGTCTGCCTCTTGCTCCTAGCCCACTGAAGCTATAGGCGTCTCTTCACTCAGGCAGCTGCTGGCTGCTGAGACTAACAAGGACAAGGTCAACAAACAAAAAGGCACAGTCCCATACTATCAAACTACATGGCAGGCCATTGATTCAAGCCTATTAAGAGTCCCAAGATCAGCCGACAATTCAGCAGCCTGCTGAATAACGAGCCGCTACACGCAGGATGCAAAGGTGCCAAAAGCTAGAGACCTTTTTCAAAGTTGCTTCTTATATACAGGAAGCAGACCACATCCCTAAAGCAGCTCCTCGCCTGCTCACAGTAGGTTCCACCGTGGAGCTCATTGCCAGTCTCATCATGGGGAATAACTACATCCAGCTGCCCAGCCACTCAAAACCAGGCCCAGCCAAGTTGACACATAACCTTAACTACCACATATATTCAACTGAACTGTTAATCAGCATAGCCATTCAAATGTATATAGTGCATTTATAGAAAGCTGTTGATAATACTTCTAGGAGAATAAGAAAAACCTCATATTTATAAAAAATTATTTATTTGAATGTGTGTGTGCTTAAAATGGGTAATCCTTGCCAGTTTAGGTTATGGGTTGTCCATTCTTTTTATTGACTGTACTTTCTGATTTTTCTATGAAAAGTGGAAGGATAAATTTGTAGTGAGAAAATGTAACAAGAAAACCCTGCTCCATGTTTCTACCCCGTGTTGCTCCCTCAGGCTTTTTGTGAATGTGTCAAGTTGTCCTGCAGCTGGCTCTGAGCTTCCTTATAGCTGAAGCTAACTCCTCATGATGCCTCCAAGCAGCTATGAAAAAAAAAAAAAAAAATTCACTGCTGTTGAGTCGGATCCGACTCATAGCAACCCCTCCTTGGGTTTCCGAAGCAGTATCACTACAGAAGTAGTTTGCCCAACCTTCCTTCCGAGGAGCGGCTACATCTACCTACAATTTCTACGAGCCACACCACTACTACTAAAACCACCCCAACTAAAAAGAATGACATATTTTTTTCTCTGCATTTATTTTAAAATACTTTTTTATAAGTGGTTTGCTTGTGTGCCCATTTAATGCTAATCAACAACTTGAGGTAACTGATTAACACAAAATAACTGAATCTAAATCAGCATCTTATAGTCTGTCAGTTGGCACATGATACATGAATCAACAACTGAGGATAGCTAATTAGTGTAAAACAATGTTACAAATCATGTGTTATAGGTGAAATTGTAAATTAGCAGTGATAAGAACAGGACACATTGACTTCACATGGACAAAGATAAGAACTGAGCAAGCCCAGGAATCTAGGCTTGCCCAGTAGGGCTCTGGTCTGGGGTGACGTAGCTCTGAGTCCCTCTACTCATGGAAGTTCCTCTTGCCAGGTCCATCTCAAATGCCTGACCATACAATCCTGCTGTGAGAATATCAGCAAATCTACTTCAGACTGTTCCTTACCTGCAAGATGCTGGTTGGCATTTTGAACAGCTGGCATGGAGTTGCCCAGAGCCATAATGAGGTTATAGGACTGCTTGTGCCTGCCTGCTTGCTAACAAGCATGCATAGGTTTGGCCTAATTGTTCTGACATTTACTTTGATTGTGACACACCAACTGATTTGGATCAAATAATGCTGCTATTGGGTGCTGTTGAATCAATTCTGACCTATAGCCACCATGTGACAGAAGGACTGTTAGTAGAGGCTACTGAAATTTACCAGAAAGAATTTCATAATCATCTGTTGCTCTGATTGGATTAGGCCATTTGTCACAAATGAAAATCATAATATTCTTTGATATGTACAGTGGACATTTTCTCAGTAGTAAATACAAAACCAAACCCACGGCCATTGAGTGGATTCCAACTCCATTGGGTTTCCGAGGCAGTAAATCTTTATGGAAGTAGATTGCCCCATCTGCTGTCCGCAGAGTGGTTGGTGGGTTTGAACTGCCAACCCTCTGGTTAGCAGTCAAGTGCCTTAGGCACTGCACCATCAGAGCACTTTAGCAGTATGTAAAGTAGGTAGGAAAACGTATTTAGAGCAGTTTGCTATTTTGATTGATCTGCTATAACCACTGAAGATTTTTAAGTGTGCTTTCTATGACATAGCTTCAAGACGAGTCCCAGTGTCCGCCCTTCAGACTGCTCCGCCAAGCTCCTACAGCACAGAGGCTCTGCACCTCCCACTGGGGATCTGGAGTATCCTTTGCTGTTAGGCCTCACAGCACACAGGGCCCCACTGGCAATCACCTCCTCCTCTGCCCCAAAGTTAGCTCTACGTCTCAGATTGCCTGTCCTTGGGTGAGGACAGCGTCGGATTCACCCAATAAGCAAAGTACGTATGGGCTTTCTTGTGCTTACTTATTAATCTGTAGTGAAATTTTCACATCTTTTCACATCAAAGACTTTCCTTCTAGGTATGTCTGGCATCTGTTTCTCTCCCAACTCCACAGCATCTTCCTACAAAATCAAAGCTTCTTTTGAAATTTACAATTCCTGACAAGGATGGAAAGAGCTCTGGAGGCGCAGTGCCTAAGGCATTTGACTGCTAACCAGAAGGCTGGCGGCTCAAACCCACCAGCAGACTCCATGGAAGGAAGACTGGGCAATCTACTTCTGTAAAGATTTACCACTGATGAATTGACTCGATGGCAGTGAGTCTGGTTTGGGTTTAGTTTGGCAAGGAGGGAGTACCCAGTAAGCAAGGTAAGCACAGGCTTACTTGTGTTTACTTAGTAAGCTGTAGTGAAAAGTTTCACATTTCTCACCACCACTCCATCAAAGATACCGTGAAATGCATGTGAACTTGGTCACTACAGCTTAGTAAGTAAACACAAATAAGCCCATGCTTACTTTGCTTATTGGATAATCTGCCCCTGGGGGAGAAGCAGTTCTCCTGAGTGTAGAGCCTTCTGCTCAGAGGGGCAGACTAGCTACTGAGCTGCCTTTTTCATTTTTTATTCCCATCCTTTTCCCCAGTTGGCTTTTGTTTTCTTCGTACCCACCCAGGCTTCCTGCAAGCCCTGGCCTCTGGGAGCATCTGTGCTCAGGACACTTCTGAAAAGAATATTGAACAAAGGTTTCTTGCCAGTTCCCTCACCAGAGGTGAAATTTCAAAGGTTATTATGATTATTATTATTAGCTTTAGTCTTAACCTCATGTTTCATGATTCTGCAGTCAAATCCTCCTTGAGATATGTCCTCACTAAGTGCTAAGAATTGAACAAATGTATCATTATATTTGCAATAATTCCCAAACAGAATGTGCAAATAAGTAACTTTGCCTAGCATGGCCATGTTGTTACCAAGAAGACAACTATGCTAGGTAGGTTAACACTGAGGCTTCAATTAGATCTAATAAAACAATGAACAGAAAACAATACAAGTTGACATGATCAATAATAGTTTAAGAACAGTGGTTTCATACGACTATGCTGGCTTTGAAGGTGGGCCATGATTCATAACCCCAAGTAGATGAGTGATGATGGCTCTCGGAGCTCAAGCCTGGCCTGGGCAGGAAGCCACAGGCCAGTTAGGGCCCACCTCCTTCCTGCTCTTCCTCCCTCTTCCCTTACTGTTCCTTCCCTCAAAACACTGCCCCAGAGGAAAAGACCTAAGAAACTATTGAAAATTAGTGTAACAAGATACAACAATCTACTTTCTTGTTGTCCTTCTTGAGATCATCAGTTCCTTGTCAGGTTACTTTCTAATCCATATAGTCATTTACTATATGATAAGGTGTCTTATTTCACACACACATGTGCATGTGCACATACATACATACACATTTTCAATGAGGTCTTCAACACTTCACTACAGAATTGTGACAAGAACTGAGAATCCCAGACTCTCCCCCACCGCCAAGTGTTTGCTGCTTTCTTTATTCAGCCCTGGAGGTTGAATTGGGTTTGAAATCCATTAGAGTTACTTTGGGGTTCTAAAACTGGAAAAACCATCTCTTGACAAATATTTGTCTATGAGAAGAGTCAGAGCCTGACATTTCTGAGAGTTTCTTGAGGCCCAAAACTCTTCAAGGCCATCTGAAGACTTGTGATTGCCCTCTGGTCTAAACTTGACAGTTGAACAGGTGTAAAGGACAGAATCATAGAGTCTCAGGGTAGGAGATAATCTTAAAGGTTCTATCCTCTCTTCTAAGCTGCAATTTCCCTAACAAGTGGTAATTTAGTCTCCCCTAAAATATTTCCAAGAATGAGTCTTTGAAAGAGGCCCATTTTACTCTCAAATGAAAAAACCAAACCTATTGTCGATTCCAATTCATGGCCATCCCATGCATTTCAGACTAGAATCATGCTCTAGTTTCTAATGGCTGTAATCTTTGGGAAGTAGAACACCAGGACTTTCTTTAGAGGTGCTGCTGGGTGGGTTTGAATTGCCAACCTTTAAGTTGGTGGCTGTTGTTGTTTGGTGCTGTCGAGTCATCTCCGACTCATAGTGACTCTGTATAGTAGAATGAAACACTGCCTGGTCCTGTGCCAACTCCACAATCCCTGCTATACCTGAGCCCATTGTTGTAGACACTGTGTCAGTCTCCCTTGTTGAGGGCCTTCTCCTCTTCTGTTGTCCCTCCACTTTACCAAGCATGACATCCTTCTCCAGGGAATGGTCCCTTCTACAACATGACCAAAGTAGGTGAAGTGAAGTCTGGCCATTCTTGCTTCCAAGGAACATTCTGGCTGCACTTCTCTGAGGACAGACTTGTTAATAGTTTTAGCAGTCCATGGTACTTTCAGTATTCTTTGGCAACACCACAACTCAAAATCGGTCTTCCTTATTAATTGTCCAACTCTGACATGCATATGAAGCAATTGAAAATACTGTGGCTTGAGTCAGGTGCACCGTAGTCCTCAAGCAGACATCTTTGCTCTTCAGCACTTAAAAGAAGTCTTTTGCAGCCGATTTGCCCAGTGCCATACGTCATGTGATATCTTGACTGCTGCTTCCATTGGTGTTGATTGTAAAACCAAGTAATATGAAGTCTTTGACAACTTCAATCTTTTCTCCACTTATTGGGATGCTACATATAGGTCCAGTTGTGAGGATGTTAGATTTCTTTATATTGAGGTGTAATCCATACTGCACACTGTATTCTTCAATCTTCATCAGTAAATGCTTCAAGTCATCCTCACTTTCAGCATGCAAAGTTGTGTTGTCTGCGTATTGTAAGCTGTTAATGATTCTTCCTCCAATCCTGATGCCACATTCTTCTTCATATAGTCCAGCTCCTCGGATCATTTGTTCAACACACAGACTGAATAACTATGGCGAAAGGATAGAACCCTGATGCACTCCCTTCTTGATTTTAAACCATGCAGTTTCCCCTTGTTCTGTTCGAACGACAGTCTATGTACAGGTTCCTCATGAGCACAATTAAGTGTTCTGGAATTCCCATTCTTCTCAATGTTACCCATAATTTGTTATGATCCACACAATCGAATGGTTTTGCATAGTCAATAAAACACAAGTAAACATCTTCCTGGTATTCTTTGCTTTCAGCCAAGATCCATCTGACATCAGCAATGATATCCCTCATTCCATGTCCTCTTCTGAATCCAGCTTGCATTTCTGGCAGCTCTCTGTCAATATACTGCTACAACTGTTTTTGAATTATCTTCAGTGAGATTTTACTTGTGTGTGATATTAATGATATTGTTAAATAATTTCCACATTCTATGGGATCACATTTCTTTGGAATGGTTAAAAATATGGATCTCTTCCAGTCAGATGGCCAGGTAGCTGTTTTCCAAATCTCCTAGCATAGCTGAGTGAGTGCCTCCAGTGTGGCATCCATTTGTTGAACCATCTCAATGGGTATTCCGTCAGTTCTTGGAGACTTGTTTTTGCCACTTCCTTCAGTGCAGCTTCAACTTCTTCCTTCAATACCATTGGTTCTTGATCTCATACCACCTCCTGAAATGGATGAACATTGACCAAGTATTTTTGGTACAGTGACTCTGTGTACTCCTTCCATCTTCTTTTGATATTTCCTGCATCATTCAATATTTTGCCCATAGACTCTTTCAATATTACAATGCCAGACTTGAATTTTTTCTTCAGTTCCTTCAGCTTGAGAAATGCTGAGCGTGTGCTTCCCTTTCAGTTTTCTAACTCCAGGTCTTTGCACATTTCATTATAATAATTGAGTTTGTCTTTTCGAGCTGCTCTTTGAAATCTTCTGTTCAGCTCTTTTATCTTGTCATTTCTTCCATTTGCTTTAGCTGTTCTCTATTCAAGAGCAAGTTTCAGAGTCTTTTCTGACATCCATGATGTCATGTTGGTCTTTTCTTCCTTTCTTGTCTTTTTAATGACTTCTTGATTTCTTCATGGATGATGTTCTTGATGTCATCCCACAATTCCTTTAGTTTCAGTCACTGGTGTTCAAGGCTTGAATTCCATTTTTTTAGATGGTCTCTGAATTCAGGAGGGATATAGTCAAGGTCATATTTTGGCTCTCATGGACTTTTTTAAATTGTTGTCAACTTCAACTTGAACTTGCGTAGGCAGTTGATGGTTTGTTCCACAATCAGCCTCTGGCCTTGTTTTGGCTGAAGATATTGAGCTTCTACATTGTCTCTTTCCACAGATGTAGTCAATCTGATTCCTGTGTATGCCATCTGGCAAAATACATGTGTATATCCATCGTTTGTGATGTTGAAAAAAAAGTATTTGCAATGAATAAGTCATTGGTCTTGCAAAATTCTATCATGCAATCTCCAGCATTATTTCTATCACTAAGGCCAAATTTTCCAATTACTGGTGATTCTTCTTTGTTTCCAACTTTTGCATTCTAATCACCAGTGATAATCAGCACATCTTGCTTCCATGTTCAGTCAATTTCAGACTGCAGAAGTTGGTTAAAATCTTCAGTTTCCTCATCTTTGTCTTTGATGGTTGGTGCATGAATCTGAATATTTTTTTTTTAAAGTGCCATCGAGTCATTTCCGACTCATAGCAACCCCATGCACAGCAGAACGAAACACTG
>NW_006921930.1:1815049-1826206 GCF_000298275.1 Orycteropus afer afer
CATTGTACTTCAGGATAGATCTTGAAATATTCTTTGTGATGATGAATGCCACGTCCTTCCTCTTCAATTTGTCACTCCCAGCATAGTAGGTCATATGGTTATCTGATTCAAAATGGCCAAAACTGGTCCAGTTCAGCTCACTAATAACTAGGATAGGCATTATGTGTTCCATTTCATTTTTGACAACTCCCAGTTTTCCTGGACTCATGCTCTGTACATTCCTATTATTAATGGATGTTTGCAGCTGTTTCTTCTCAGTTTGAGTTGTGCCACGTCAGCAAATGGAGGTCTCAAAAGCTTTACTTTATCCTCATTAAGGTCAGTTCTACTCTGATGAGACAGCTCTTTCCCAGTCATATTTTGAGTGTCTTCCGACCTGAGGAGCTCATCTTCTGGCACTGTACTGGGTAATGTTTCAGGGCTATTCATAAAGTTGTCCAGTAATGTATCAGTGTTTCTCTGCTATTCATAAGGTTTTCCTTGGTCAATTCTTTTGAGAAGTGGATGGCCTCTTCCTTCTTCCGAGTCCTTCTCTGTCTGGAAGCTCCGCTAAAATCTGTCTACCATGGGCAACCTTTCTGGCATTTGAAACACTGGTGGCATAGCCTCCAGCCTCACAGCAGCATGCAAGCCACCACATTACGACAAACTGACAGACAAGTTCATCTCCCTTAGCTGTTCCAAACCTCTCTGCCCACTTCCTGGCCTTCCCCCTACCTGGATCTTCCCATTGGCCCTGCTTCCTGTCTGTGGTGGGGCTCTCCTTCCCCTTACCTGGATCCAGCTGTTGGCTCTGGCTTCCTGCTTTCTTTTTGGTTGGTAGTCAAGTGTAAACCTTTTGCACCACACAGAGAGCTTACTTTACTTTCAGGTACTATTCATTGTTGAAATGTCTTCATTATGTCTGGTAAAAGTCTACCTTGCTATGGTTTCCACCACCCTTCTACCTTCTGAAATAACATAGGAACCATCCAGTGTTTTTACCTGGCAGCCTTCCTACCTGGAGGTTGTTGCCAAGTGAAACTGGACCCCCAACACTACCAGGTCCTCCAATTTTTCAACAGAAGCCAAAAATTGTGATTTTCTGATGAAATTATTGATTTTTAAGTATTGGAACCTAAGTAAGGCACTCTGGTGGTGTAGTGGTTAAAGTATTTGGCTGCTAACCAGAGGGTTGGAGGTTCGAACTCACCAGCAGTTCCACTGGAAAAAGATGAGGCAGTCTGCTTATGTTAAGATTTACAGTTCTACTCTGATCAGTAGCATCTCTACGAGCAGGAATTGTCTCGATGGCCAAAACCAAAAAAGCCAAACTCACTGCCATTGAGTTGATCCCGACTCATAGTCACCCCTTTTGGGTTTCCGAGGTGGTAAATCTTTACAGAAGTAGATTACCCAGTCTTCCTTTGGTGGAGTGGCTGGTGGGTTTGAATGGCCAACCTTCTGGTTAGCAGTCAAATGCCTTAGGCACTATGTCACCAGAGTGGGTTTTAATTAAAAAGACAAAAAACAAAACAAAACAAAACAAAAAAGCACTGCAGAAGCCAAATAAAACATATCTACTGGATGCCAGTTTGCAACTTCAGCTAAATCACCAGTCAACTTGACCAGTCCTGGGTAAAGGATGTACAAAAGGGAGGTTAATAAAAGCCGCTTATAAAATATATTTTTCTATAAGCAACTGGGTTATTACAAAGAGACTGAAACACCAAATGCTTATGTTAATGCTGAATACACATAGTCCAGTGTTGTAGCATCTCTAGGTTCTTGCCCTGACAGTATAATTACTTCCCATTGCTGGTTCCAAAATACCACTGGGAACCAGCTGAGGTTTGAGGTGTCCTCTTGAACACCTATGTACTGTATTAGAAACAACTAACTTGGGACTGTCATAGGCCATGATTCCTTTCATATGTATTTTTCATGAGCACATCTGCTTCAAAATCAAATCCTATGAGTCTCCTGCCTTAATCACTCAGTTTAAGGTGAAAATGAAAATGAAAATGACGGCTGTATTAGACAGGTGTTCCCCTGAGTAAAAACTGCCAGCTCAAGCAGTGCATTCTTCTCCCTTGAATGTTGCATGTTTCATCTTTCCTTTTCAGAGAAGGGATGATAAACATCACCAGATGCTTTTGAAAGTGATACAAAAAGATGTCTTAGTTCTCTAGTCCTGCTACAACAGAAATGCCACAACTGGATGGCTTTAACAAATAGAAATTTATTTTCTTACAGGTTGTTGTTGTTGTTGTTATGTGCTGTCGAGTCGGACCCAACTCATAGTGAGCCCTCCTTGGGTTTCTGAGGCAGTATCACTATGGAAGTAGATCACCTGACCTTCCTTCTGTGGAGTGGCTGGTGGGTTTGAACCACCAGCCTTCTGGTTAGCAGTCAAATGCCTTAGGCACTGTGCCACCAGAACTCCTTTCTTACAGGTTAGGAGGGTAGAAGTCTAAATTCAGGGTGCCAGCTCTAGGGGAAGGCTCTCTCTCTCAGCTCTGGAGGAAGGTCCTTGTCTCTGCTGAACTTCTACTCTGGGGTTATCTTCATGTGGCTTGGCATGTCTCTTCACCCATCTCTGATTGCTAGCTTGAGTTTATTCTCTTTTATATCTCAAAAGAGATTAATGCCAGATGCTTTTACACAAATGATGTCTCATTAACATAACAAAGACAACCCATTCCCAAATGGAATTATAACCACAGGTATAGAGGTTAGGATTTACAGCACATATTTTTTGGGGACACATTTCAGTCCATAGCAGATTTAACAACTTTGAACTTTTCAGGTGATTTCTGCCTCCAGCTCCATTGTCAGTGTTGTTAGCTGTCAGCCTCTGACTCATGGCAACCCCATGCAAAACAGAACAAAATGCTGCCTGGTCCTACATTGTCTTCCTGATTGGTTGCAGATCAGACCACTGTGATCCATAAGGTTTTCACTGGCTGATTTATGGAAGCAGATCACGAGGACTTTCTTTCTAGTCCGGCTTAGCCTGGAAGCTCCACTGAAACCTGTTCAGCATCATAGCAACATACAAGTCTCCACCAACAGATGGGTGGTGACTATGCCTGAGGTTCATTGGCCAGGAACTAAACCCAGGAAGGTGAGAATTCCATCACTGAACCACCATTCCCCAGCTTGCCTCACTGTTTAGAGTCTAAAAACAGCAGCAGCCCCTGTGCAAGAACATTCACTTTCTAAATGATTCATCTTCTCACAGACCCTGATAGTCAATCCAGGTGTGGGAATAAACCATATAACCATCTTTGGTTCCATCTTTGGAAAGGCTTCAGTGAAACTCTATGGCAAAAGACACAGGCATTTCCCCAGCCTCTCTCTTTTTTCTATTAACTTTTTATCTCTGAAAAGCAGAGGGATTTCCTCTGCAGATCAAGCAGCGGAAACAAGCTAAGGTAGATGCAGTGCTTTATTAGGATGCAAAAGTATCCAGAAGTCAACTCAACAAGAAGTTATTTTTCCCAAACTTGGGCCCTTTCTTCTTTATGTCCAACAGAGAGAGCTCCATGAATCCTTGCCCCGCTGAGTTTCTCATTCTTCTTTCTCCAGGCTGCTGGAATACCTTGGACAAACATCACAACTACCACTGCCCCCCACTGCCCCATGTGTATTAGGGGAGAACTGTGCTCCATACAGTTTCCAGTGGCTGACTTTTCTAAGGTAGATTGCCAAGGCTTCCTCCGGAGGTGCCTCTGGGTGGACTCGAACCTCCAACCTTTCAGTTAGCAGTCATGCGAGCTAAGTGCACCACCAGGCCTTTCTTTGGACAAAGAGCAGTGGTTTCTTAAGGCAGAAGGCATCTCATTTGAAAGTGACACGTGTTGACTTTTTTTCCTCCTTCGTATTTTTCTAAAGTCTTACAGGTGCTACTTCATTAACATTAAATCATTTTAAAACAAAACTTTAAAAATCAATAGGTTCCTGTCTCATCCTGACACCTTTTGGTTTCAAGAGTCAATGAAAGTCAGAGGTAGAATAAGCCAGATGATTTTCTTAATGATAGATTTGAGTAGCTACTGTACAAAGAATGAGCTGAGAGCAGAATTTCCTGTTCACAGAAAGGATCTGGGTTTTGTAAGAAGCCCAGCATGCTACTATATACATTTGTCCTAATCATACTTTTTATTCCAAACCAAGAATGTGCAGAAAGATTAGGGTATGACAATAAAAAAGATTTGTGTCAAAGCAGTTACACTAATGCTAGTTTGTCATCTTCAACTCCTGTCAACATAAGGCTAGAAAATAAAAGTACCTATTTAGTTGTTACTCAGGAGCCACTAAAGAGAAATCCTGAAAGAAGCAATAGCCTAAGTCATACTTCTATTAGGTTTGTTTCTCAAATGTTCACATTCTGATTTGCGGCTAACATTTACTTTAAACGTTCAATAGTAAACTAAATGAAATTCCAAGTTAATCATGTATTTTATTAATTATTTTTGAAGTAAAACAAGTGTTTTTTCTTTTGATTATGATTAATTTTAAAAAATGCAAAGAGCCACTATTGATTATCAATTCTATTTCTTATTTTAACTTTGCTATATTTTTCTTTCACTTATGACCATTTTTTATATTTTTAAAGATGCCTGGTTCATAACTTCATTGTGTTGGCAGTGTTCCTCTTAATTTAACATACTGGATTTATATTTTTATTTAACAAATACTCTTCATTGCATTATGGGGTTTCCTCTCTAACCCAAATAATACTTAATGGAATTTAAGTTTTCTTATTTGTATTTTGTGTGCAGCTCAGCACTGTGCTTTGTCATTTCTCGTTTTATGATTTGCTCTTTGCATTACAGCAGAGTTTTGGCTTACTCAAGTGGTCCAGAACATGGCTAATTTCTGTTGAAGATATACTTGGGGAAGAAAAGCAAATTGGCTCGTATTTACATGCAGTAAATACACATATGTAAAGTCTGACTTATTAATTTTATGATTCTGTAGAAGATGATTAATCAGATTCTATTTCTGAAATGTTGAGATGACATATTGTATTATAGGAGCTCTGGTAGCATAGTGCCTAAGGCACTTGACTGCTAACCAGGAGGCTGGAGGTTCAAACCCACCAGCCACTCCTCGGAAGGAAGGTTGGGCAATCCTGCTTCCGTAGTGATACTGCCTCGGAAACCCAAGGAGGGGTCGCTAGGAGTCGGGGCCGACTCGATGGCAAATAACAACAACAACAACAACATGGGTTGGACATGATTATTTGACAATAACCTCCAAGTATTATAATCAGTCCACTTGGACTCTCCCCAGAGCCAAAAAGTTCTACCCAGAGATAGGTGGTTTATCTTTAAACCCTTTTAAACCAAAACCAAACCCACTGCCATTGAGTCAACTCTGACTGATAACTACCCTATAGAACAAAGCAGAACTGCCCCATAGGGTTTCTAAGGCTACAAATCTTTATGGAAGCAGACAGCCTCATCTTTCTCCTGCAGAGAGGCCAGTGGGTTTGAACCTCTGACCTTTTGGTTAGCAGCCGGATACTTTACCCATTCCACCACCAGAGCTCCCTTCAGTCCTCTTAGATGCACAGAATTTCTTTTGAGAATAACAAATTTAAAGTCCACTCTACGCAAGAATGAAAAGATAAGCAAGTATCTGGATGACTGTCTTTAGATAAAAGGCAGTAAGCCAATTATACCTGTTCTTTAGATAATCAAAGGGCAAGGATCGTATGTGTTTTTCGTAATGACACTCACTTGATTCACATTCCAGACCTTTCCTCCACTTTCCATTTGTGACTCACCTTTATTTTGGATAATTATGGTATGAGTTTTCTCGGACTGAATTCCTCAGGAGTCACTCACTGGCTAGCATTGGGCCTGAACCATGAGGCTTTCCGTGTGTGGGAGGCTAATTTCTTTTCATATAATTTTATTTTAGCTGAGTTTTAAAAACTGAAGCACTAGCTTTAATGTTTCTTAGCTGCTACTTAAGAAGCTCTGGTGGTGCAGTAGATGACGCATTTGGCTCCTAAGCAGAAGGTCAGCCATTCAAACCCACCAGCTGCTTGTAGAAGGAAGATGGGACAATGTACTTCCATAAAGATTTACAGCTTCAAAACACAATGGAGGTCACTATGAGTCCGAATCAACTCAATGACTGTGAGTTTGGTTTTTGGTTTTTTAACTGCTCCTTAATTTTAGGCCCTGTATCTTTTCTACAGTTTCAACTGAAATCATATTATTCTGAAAAATAGTCTGCAGAAACAAAAGGATTAACAAATACCCATAACAGCTACTATTTATTGAGCACTTACTCTGCGACAGTTATTGTGCTAATCATTTTCAAACATAATTCACATTATTATTTTCACCTTTTACAGCTAAGGAAACTAAGCTTTTTGAATACCATCCCTAAAAGTCACACTGCTGGAGAATGGCAAAGTTCCACTCTGCACCTCAATCTTTCTGGCCTCAAAGATGCTGCATGTAACTACTGAGGTAAACAATAGCAGGTCACAGTAATGCCCGCTCAGCCCCAAATACAGAGCACCTAGATTTTTACCTACACTACTTCCTCCAGTCCACACACTCTAGTTTTAACTTTTTTCAAATGTAAAAACTAACTGTCGTCATAGCGATCCCTCCTTGGGTTTCCAAGGCAGTGTATCTATGGAAGTGGATTGCCCAGTCTTCCTTCTGAGGAGTGGCTGGTGGATTTGGACCGCCAGCCTTCTGGTTAGTAGTCAAATGCATTAGGCACTACACCACCAGAGCTCCCATTTTCAACAGTAAGTGAAATAAAGAGCAATGTTTTGAAAATATTTGAATAAATGACAGTTCTCCTTTATCCAATAACTATTTGTTGATCTCCTCCTCTAAGGCAGGGGAATCCAATGATAGCTGTGGCTGACTCTTGAGAAGGTCTTCTCGGGGGAAGAGGCAAAACTGCATTATATGTCATCTCTGTTGTACCTGAGATATGCAAGGAATGCTGTGGAAGCACGCACAGTACAAAGTATTCAGTGACATTCAAGCTGGCTTTTAAAGGATTAGTAGGGGTTTTCCAGGACCTCCTGGGTGGCACAAATGGTTAGGCACTCTACTACTAACAGAAAGGCTGGTGGTTCAAACCTACCCGGAGGTACACTGGAAGAAAGGTCTGGTGATCTGCTTTGGAAACGTCACAGCCTGGAAAACCCTATGGAGCGTATTGCTACTCTGCGACACATAAGGTCATCATCATGAACTGGAACTGACTTGACTCGAACTGGTGTTGGGATCTTTTTTAGGGGTTTTCCAGGCAGAGAAGATTGAAAAATAGATAATCTATATGTAAACAAGTTGGAAACTAACCTTTTGGAATGTCAGGTTAATGATAATTTATCTTTAAAAGCATTCATCTCAAACCCTTACATGTACTTTAACAACTCGAATTAAGTCTGAGAGAAATATTTATGTGCAAAAAAAAAAAAAAAAAAACCACACCAAAAAACAAAAACAAGCAAAAAAACCCTTTATGCAGCAACTAGGCAAGATCTAAACACTCACTGCCATCGAGTTGATTGCAACTCAGAGCGAACCCCACTGGGTTTTGGAGGTGGATAACTTGGAAGACAGAACTGAGAAACTCCACAGGGATAAGTTATAGTCTATTTGGTTGGACCAAATTCACTAACCAGATCACCTGACCTTGGCAGCACCAAATGATGTGACTAATGACCAAATGGCTCCTTTGGCTTTTTTCCTTCAATCACAGAAATGCTGCAGCTCACGCCTGGTCAGCCACTCACCTGAAATTGTTTCCTGAAATGGGCTCTGAGGCATACTGCTCAGGAACGTCTAAGGGGTTCTCAGCCTTAATCACTTAATGGCCACTTCGCTGGTAGGAGAGGAAAATACCTGCAGCTAAAGGATTCATTCACGAAATAGATGCTGTGTGCCTACTGTGAGCTGGGCACCATTCTCAGTTCTGGAGGGGGACCCATCAAAGATCACAAGGCAGAGTCCCTGCCCTCATGAACTTTACTCTTCTGGGAGCAATGTATAAGCCAACACATGCTGTATCAGATGGTAATGAGTGCACTGGAGAACAGGAAGCCTGGGAAGGAGGACAAGCAGTGCAGGGAGAGTTATTATTTTATACTGAGTGGTCAGGGAAGGCAGCTCTGAAAAGGCACCATGTGAGCAGAGGCTGGAATGTTGTGAGGGATACCTGGTTAGGAGGAGGGTGTTCCAGGGAGAGGAAATGCAAGTATAAATGCCCTCAGGCGGGAGCAGTTTTGCTTGTTCAAAGGAAAGCGGAAGAGTCACTAGGGCCAGAGTGCAGGGAATAAGGATGAGAAATGAGGGGGAAATGAGGTGAAGTTAAAGAGGAGGAGGAGTGCAGGTCTTGTCAAGGTTTAGGCATTTACTGAGAGATGGGAAGCCCTAGAGGAGTTTGAGCAGAAGAGCGATATGCTCTGACTCAGGCTTTTCAAGAGCTTCTCTGCCTCGCTGTGTAAGGGGCCTGAAGGGGGACCAGTCAGGAGGCAGTGCAGTCACCAGGTAAGAGGTGATGGTGGGGGCACTGGAGGTGGTGGAAAATGGTCAGGTGTTTCAGTCCTTCTGACAAGATTTTAGTGAAGATGACGCCAAGGTCTTCAGCTTGAGCAATTAGGCAGAGTTGATGTTTATCGAAATAGGGAAGACTGGGAAGGAAGTTGCTGGAGGGGAAAACAGGGAGGACCCTGGGGGATAGAGTTTGGTTTCAGACATACTTGGTTAGAGACGCTGTTAGACTTCCGAATGGAGATGCTGAGTAGGCAGCTGAATATACAAGTTAGGAAAAAAAGGAGCTGGAATCTGATGAACACTAAGATTACTCAAAGGTGAAAAAAAAATTATATCATCTTGTTTTAGTATCATTTGTAAAGGTCAATGATGATAGTAAAAATATGTGGCAACAAGTAATAAGTGGCTAAAGCTAGTTCAGTGGTTCTTAAAAGTGTGGTCCTCAGATTAGCAGTAACAGCATTGCCAGTGAGCGTGTGAGAAATGCAAACTGGGCCTGATCTCCCTGGTAAAGCAGCATCTCTGGGGATGGGGGCCAGGAAACCATTCTGACTAGTTCTCCAGGAGATCTTATGTTAAAGACTGAGTAAAGTAGAAGGCAGGAGTTTAGTATTTCCAGGTTTCAATAATTTAAAAAATAAAAGGAACAACTTTTTTGAAGGTAAAAAAAAGTCTTTATTGTTTGAAGCACAGGAAAGAGTGAAAAATCGTTAAGACATTTCATTTCTTAGTCTTTTCTAAGAGGTAATAAAAATACAATGTGACTTAGTCTTTGTAAGCTCTTGAATACGTCTAAAAGTTCACACTTTGTATGATATAAAAAGGCATAACACACAATAATGATTAAAGAAAGCCACCTCACAGATACAATTGAAATTGCTGTGAGAAAGTTTTTAAACACAGACTCACAACATAAATAACACTTTACTTTTCCTTCTTTTTCAAAAACACAGATAGCATTTTCCACTAGTCACCTATGCATACCATAAATGTGGATTGGTGTGTATCACTTTCTTGTTCTATTTTGTTCTCAGACAGGCTAACAGAAAAGGAGGCTAAAATTAATTTGTCTGTTTTTCTTCACTTTGATCTCTCATTTTGTTTAAGATTTAAAAAAAAAAAAAAAAAGCAAACCAAGATTCAAGATCTTTTAGGATGCCTATCTCAAATCAAAATTCATTAAAAAAAAAAAAAAGGGAAGATAATGATGCAAATGACATTTTTTTAAAAGTGCTTATTACTTAGCTGCCAAAATTACCCTAAGCAGTAACATTTCTTAAGCATGTATACATACAAGTGCATATATTTAAAAGTATCACTGTTGCAGGTGTCATTCTGGCTTTTGAGCATACTGAAATCACACTACCATAATCTCTGTGAGCCATGATCACAGGTTTGGATACAATCCAAATTATTCAGTGCATTGACCTGTGAAAGAAAAGATACAGGTGCTTCCTGTGTTTCTAATTCTCATTTTCCTCCAGGTTGGCCAAAGGATAAACAATGTGCATCATAAATTAAGTAAAACCCACTGCCTATGTGACATATGTGCTGTTTCTAATTAAAACAAGTATATATTCTTGCTTTGGAAATTCTGTGGGTTTGAAATTTTTATTGGATCATCTTTTCAAGGCATTAATAAGAAATATATATAAAATTTACAATTGAAATACAATGAATCTGATCATTTTATGCATATAGGATGCTGTTTCAGAGGTAAATGAATTCTTTTACTCAAGGGGTGTTGTTCACTAAAGAAATACATTAATTGCTTTAAGGAACTGCTGAACATGGTCAATCTGAAATTATTTAACAGTGAAAATCCAGAAACTTCTGTTAGTTTCCTGGCAAGATGTGGACTCAACATGAAAACTGACATTTTCAATAATGGGGGGAAACTAAGTCACTTGAATGTTTATCACTTTATTACTACAATTATAAATGGTAATATTTAAAATTAGTTCCTGACATTGATTTGTGTGTTTAAATTAGGCCTCAAATACACCTTTTTGCCTTTTGCTTTGTTGCTCACACTTTTAAAAAATGCATGATAATTAGTGCACAATCACGTTGCTCTGAAGCATCCTGTATTAGTTTCCTGAATATACGGACCCGGGGCCATTATCATGCCTCTGCTCATACTTTTCTATTCAACTTCTCTGCTGGGAGACTGTGAAAAGCTTTTGCTGATTTTCAAGGCAGTCTTTCAGCTTATCCTCGGTCAAAGTCAGTCGCTGCTCCAAGATTGAAACAGTCTGTAAAAAGGAGGACAAGATTGTCAATACTGGGTCATGCTGATGATGTATCTCTGCATAGGAGATCCTTCCTAGAACTGAACACCCACCCTTTGGCAAGTGGTTGGCTCAGAAGTGAGCCCTAAAATGTGCTATTCTTCTGTGCCCTACCACAGGGCAAAGCACTGTCAAGCAATTTGAGGAAACGAAAAAAATGAATGCATATGAAGAGAAAGACCTCTGCAGATAATTCTGTCCGTGAGCAGCTGAGTTTTTAACCACTACGCTACCAGGGGTCCTACTGCAGATTGTTTTTATTATCCAGTCTTCTCAATCAACAATGCCAGGGAAAAGAGAGCATGTAGCATACTCAGTGGAGCCATGAGCTGCATAGTGGC
>NW_006921930.1:1826306-1835197 GCF_000298275.1 Orycteropus afer afer
AAAACGCCACATGCTAGGCCCAGGTGCTACTTAAATGACATTGCTGGTCATTCTGTCATAATTCTACTCATGGTAGACCAGATGGCTGGATAACTAGTTTACTTTTAAAAAATCACAATGATTACTGTCAGTTCCCTCAACCAGAGGATAATAGCACCTCACAGAGTTACTAGGAGGGCTGAACAAAAACAATGGATATAAAACACTTAATTTCTGTAAATCGGCAGCTTGATCCACTGGCCTGACCAGACTCAGATTTGATCCCTTGGTATGAGTATAGGCTGTCATGTATCCGTTCAGTAGGAGGCACAGTAATGATATCTGGTCATTTCTTTGTGATTTTAGTAGCTACTCAATGCCTAGATCTATTAATTCTTGGGGATTCTGTATTTTTTTCCCCATATATTAGTTGGAATAATGTATAAATAGGAGCTACTTCTCTATCTACTGTTTTGATTTTCTGGTGGTACAGGTCAGTGGAAATGCTCAGCTATTTTAGTTACCAAGTTTCAAGACACTGAATTGGTTCACTACTATCCTCTGAAAGTAACTAATTTTTAAAAGCATTATTATTTAATACCTTTTTTCATATTCTATACAATAGATCAGGACAAATTAAAAATAACAGTGATCTAATAATACTTTCTACCATTTACAGACAGAGTGTCTACTATGTGTCAAGCATTTTACCAGGTACTTTACATCCATTAACAAAGGTTCACATGCTAAAGCTACTGAGACACCTATCAATAGCTTTAACCCTGGATAACCCAAATGATCTGCCATCTAAAATGTAACTTGTTTATTTCTAATTACAGTTCAGTAGAGATAGTTATAAACACTCTGCAATTAAATTGAGATGTTAAGTTATGTCTAATTAAAGTCAATCAGAACATTATTTATTTCACTTGCCACTTTCCTACAGCTTCACTGTTCCCACTCTGCAGTGTGCTGTGCCTGCTTTTAACCTCTTTAATATGTAAAAGAAAGCCAGTCCTTTAAATTAAAAATAAAGAAATCATTGAGAAGTTCAGTAAGCTTAAACTGATTTATTCAACTCTGCATCAGGTAAAAAGGAGATAAGGGTCATGAAGTTTAAAGAGTAGGGAATAAAAAAGATTCATGGGAGAGACCCTGATGAGGACCCATCATCAAAAGATGACAGTTTAGGTGAGGGAGTCATGGCAACATAAGTGATAAGCCAACTAAAACTGAACTGGACCACAAAGCTGAGAGGTAAACTGCCTTTAAAGGAAATAATGTCTGATAAACAGACAGCTACCTCCAACATAATGCCAAGAAGTGACATTTGGTAATTTTAATATGATTTCCATCAAGCACACCTTATGATGTCTCCAAGTTTTCACAAGGTTCCTTTTCACAATTTGTCAGGACCCCAAATCCACCTATATGACACTTAACTCCAAAGACTTGAGAAGTAATCACCAGGATAAAAACAGTGACTTAACTAGCAGTTCAAACCCTAGCTGCAAAATAGAATCATATGGAATGCTTGAGAAACTGATGCCAGAAATGGATTCTTTGGAGGTGAACACTGGGCATCTGCATGCTGCTGAGCTGCCAGGTGATTACACCCACTCCTCGTTTATTAACATGCAAAAATGGAGGACAACCATATCACACCACAAAATGAAGGGTGACTGTATCATTAGCAAATTGCCAAATTACATCATTCTCTAACTGCCAAACCACTAAGAATCATGGCCCAGCCAAGTTAACACACAACCTTAAGAATCACACCCAGCATTCATTACTATCAGATGTATGCCGTTAATGCACAAAGTATCAGATAGAAGATTTTTTCCTACTGTCATAAATGGAAAGTGTCAGATAAAGAGATAGTCAATGAGTAAGGAGTAGGTGTGTAATGCATAGCCAAGGTTGAGAACTGGGTTAGATGATTTCTTTGCAAGAGCCATTCTGACTTGAAGTATTCATTCTGAGCTAGTAATTGATCTCTCTCTAGTTCACATCTTAACCTCTCTTTATGTATAACTTGTGACAAATTCCAAATTCCAGCATTTGTATCAAAAAAGGAATAACAAAAGACTTGTTCAAAGGACACACTGAGTCAGCAGTGCTGGAAAAGAAATGTTTGCTGTATCCATTTCAATATACTGCTTCCCTTAATTGAGATCTATACTGGCCAAGAGTAAGACCACTTTGGTATATTATTTAATATGCACTGTATTCCTTCTTAAGGAGCTCCAGTAGCACAGTGGTTAAAGCACCCAGCTGCTAACTGAAAGGTTGGTAGCTGGAACATAGCAGCCACTCTGCAGGAGAAAGATGATACTTCCATCCAGATTTACAGTTTCAGAAACCCTCTGGGGGCAGTTCTACTTTGTCCTGTAGGACTGCTATGAGTCAGAACTGACTCAGTGGCTATGGATGTGATTGGTTGTTTTTTGGATTCCTTCTTTGAAAGGGTCAATTGGCCTCAAAGGACTGGTTTATATTTTAAAATGGGAATGCCAAATCATCACCACCGTCAGAACACAGTATCATGAATTCTGAAGATGTATTTTTTGGAATTTATAACATCTGCTGTGTGGTAGTTATGTTTGTGTGTCAACTTGGCTGGGCCTGGTTGAGTGGCTGGGCAGCTGGTGGTAGTTATACCCCATGATGAGACTGGCAATCAACTCTATGATGGGATCTACCACAAGCAGCTGAGTAGCTGCCTTTGGGATGTGGTCTGCTTCCTGTATATAAGGAGAAGCCTTGGGAACGGTCTCTAGCCTATGGCACGCTTGGACTCTGCATGTAGCCGTGTCATTGCTCAGTAGCCTGCTATGCTCTGCTGACCTTGGGACTTAAAATGGACTTAACTTAATGGTCTGCTGTGTGGTTTGGTAACATCGGGACTGTGCCTTTTTACTTGTCAACCTTGGAATTTCTCAGCCTCAGCAGCCAGCAACTATCTGAGTGAAGAAACGCTTTTAGCTCCAGTGGGCCGGGACCAGGAGGCAGAGCTGGACCCCAAGGTCGAGGGGCTCTCACCCAGTCCCTAGAGCCTGGCACTTGGAACTTGGACTTAAAGCCTCCAAACTGTAAGAGAATAAACTACTGTTTGTTAAGGCCATCCCATTTGTGGTATATCCTTGTCAGAGTGGCACTAGGGAACCAGAACATGCTGAATGATTAATTTTCACAACAGAAGACGGAAGTAAAGAAAGAAGCTTTGGAAGAAGAGAAGCTATACTAGACAGTGAGAATCTCTTCAGGGTGAAGAACCATCTACATTGGCAATATTTCATAGTAACCAGGTATTTTTCTTCAGGCCTTAAATACTTTTTTGAGAATGACCTAATCTTCTGAACACACTGAATCAAAATTCCTAGGGAAAAAGATTACAGCCAAGAACAAAACATATTTCCAGCATGGAGTACCATCACTGTTTGTAGCCCACATTACTTCCTTCTGGCCACGGGAAGACAGAAACAGCACAATGTGCACATTATGCGTGCGCACATGTATGCACAAGCATGTGTACACATAGGGTCTAGGCTCACCTCCACAAGATCTTGCTAGAACAGCTTAGCAGAGCATATTTTGCCATATTGATTGCTACCTTGAACTTTCTTTGCTAAGAAAAAAAAACCTCTCCCGCCCTGTTTGGTCTGCAACCTGCTATAATCAGGGGTGTTTTGTATTTCTTACCACACAGTGCATGCTAGCCTACCTGTGTCAAAACATTGAGCTGTTCCATAATATGTTCTAAAGCATCGGTCACAGCCAATGGTATGCTTCTTTGATTCTCGTAGGGAAGGTCACTCATGTCTTCTGTTTTCTTTTTCAGGGTTGCTGGTGAACAGTTTGAAGACACTAACGAAGGGTTCAAGAAATATCCGCTGATCTCTTCACTCTTGTCTGGTAGAGTTCTACCAGTGGTTTCTGTTGTTTCTGTTGTCTTTAACATCACAGAAAAGATATGAAGAATTATACTTTCTAGGATTTAAAATTATATATAAAATTTTTCACTATTCCTTTTCTAAAAAGCCTAGCTTTACATTTAATTGTCCTTCCTCAACTATAACAAATTATGGAAATTACAAGTATAAGAAGCAAAAAAGCTCAGTGAATCAGGCAAATTTATAATTTTCTTTGATTTTTTTTATAAAGTGAAATATACTCTGTATACATTTGTCTGAGAGATTAGGCATTCTACCATTTAAAAAAAAGCCTGTTCAATACAGTTAGTTTAAAAACAAACATGACAACAAACAAATCGAGAATAAAATAAAATTAAAAAATCCATATACAATAGCATCAAAAAGAATTCCCACATGCAAAAGAATGACATTGGGCCTTTATCTCACACCATGTACAAAGTTACCTCATAACGGACCACAGACATACATGTTAAGGGCTGAAACAATAAAACTCTAAGAAAACATAGGAGTAAGTATTTGTGATCTGGAATTGGCAATGGTTTCTTAAGCTATGACACCAAAGCATGAGCAACAAAAGAAAAAATAGATAAATCAGGCATCATGAAAATTTAAAACTTTTGTGCTTTAGAGGACATCATCAAGAAAATTCAAAACATAATCCTCAGAATGGGAGAGAATATTTGGAAATCATATAAATGATAAGATACTTATATTTAGAATATATTAAAAAAATACAACTTAATGAAAAGATAACTCAATTAAAAAATGATCAAAGGATTTGAATCGACATTTCTCTAAAGATACACAAATGGCCAATAAGCACATGAAAAGATGTTCAAGATCATTAGTCATCAGGGAAATACACATGAAAGCCACAGAGAGATATCATCATATACGCACTAGAATGGCTCTAATTAAAAAGACACAGTAACAAGTGTTGGTGAGAGTGTAGAGGAATTAGAACCCTTATATATTGCTGGTTGGGTTGTAAAATGGTGCAAGCACTTTGGAAAAGTTTGGCAGTACCTCATAATGTCAAACATAAAGTTACCATATGACTCAGGAATTGAAAACACACATCCACAAAAAATTGTATATGAACATTCATAGCACCAATATTCACAATACCCTAAAAGTGGAATTAACGTAAATGTCCAACAACTGATAAATGGGTAAACCAAATGTCGTGTATCCATACTATGGCATATTATTTGCCTACAAAAAGGAATGAAGTACTGATACATGCTACAGAGTATGGATGAAACTTGAAAACATTATGCTAGGTCAGACACAAAAGGCCACAAGGCAACATACTGTATGGTATCATTTACTTGCAATGTCCAGAATAAGCAAATCTACAGAGACAGACTAAGACTAGTAGTGGCCAGGGGCTGGAGGGAGGAGAGAATGGGTAAAGATTGTCAATGGGTATGGAGGTGATGAAAATGTTCTAAGTTTCTTTTTGGGGTGGTGAAATATTCTAAAATGTAGTACTTCACTCTGTGAAGTACTAAAATACATACATTAAAAGGGTGAAGTTTATTATATGTGAATTTTATCTTACTAAAGTTCTGGTGGTACAGTGCCTAAGGCATTTGACTACTAATCAGAAGGTTGGTGGTCCAAACCCACCAGCAGCTCTGCAGAAGGAAGATGGGGCAATCTACTTCCATAAAGATTTACCGCCTTGGAAACCCAATGGAGGTCGCTATGAGTCACAATCAACTTGAGGACAGTGGGTTTGTTTTATTTGAAAGTTCTTGTTAAAACAAAAACACAAATAGATATATTTTATGATTTTAAAAATTTTTAAATCAATTTTACGTACTGATTATCACTTGAGACCTGAGTTCTTGACAGAGGTTGCCTAAAATGTGGACAACATATTTCTAATGATGAGTATTAGCACTATAGAGTTTACTGTGTGTCTGACACTGTTTTAAATACTTTATACATATTAACTTTTAACACAATATTCTTAAAGTGGATTCTACTATTACTCCCATTTTAGAAATGAGCAAACAGAGACATGAAGTTAAATAACTTGCTGAAGACCACACAACTAGGAAAAGTGTAGGAAACATAACTAATCAAAGATCTGAGGCCAAAGTACTCCAAGCACTGTAATTCTGGGATTACAGCCAATTGTTCTCCGTGATCCTTCCAGTCATTTTTCAGACAGATGAAAACTTTCAAGTTTCCTACTGCCATAATCCTACTAATTTCCCATTTGCCAAAAATAAGAAGCTTATTTTTAAATATGTGCATAAAAAAAAAATCTTGGTATTCCCACCCTCCTAGATATATCTCCTCAAGATCTTTTCATTTGTTCACTCAACACCTTTCTGGAACCTACTTAGTGCCAGGCACTATTCTAAATGGTGAGGACCTAGTAGTGGCTAAGTCTTCTGAGAAGCTGTGCTCTACACCCCAAATTCTCTATCTTTAGGATGTGCCTGATCTGAAAATACCTGAGTGAGAATGATTTGGTACGGAATGAGGCACTCAGTAAAACTCAGCCCCTGAAGCAAGCCTCTTCACTATCACTCTGAATTGCTCAACTCCATGTGACTAACGAAAGCTAAAACTGTCCCCAGAATGTCCAGAAGCAGAACACCAGGCAATCATAGAACAAGGAAGAACAAGTTATCAAAGAATTTTTAATGCTATCCATATTCATAAGAATCTAAGACCTACCTATTCATGCTCTAAGCTAGGAAACTGGGAAAGGAACACACAGCACTTACCTACATGGGTTCCCAGCTACTGAGCTGGTGGCAAAGACTGAAAAGAAAGCAGTGTAAAGGTGAGTATGGACTACACAAAGAATTCACCAAGAAGCCCTATCTCATGAACATGAACTTCTGGGACCCTGGGCTGCCACCTCACTCACTGGGACAATGCATAGTGGCTATGTACAACCATCCTCATCCCCAAAGAAACAATTCTTGCTCAAAAGACAAGTGATGTTTTCACATTGCTTCTGCCATACCTGCCATGACCTTCTCTGTCCTACCAGCATGGCTGAGTCCTTTCTGACATTCAAATCTCAGCTTAATTGTCACATATTCAGAAAAGTAGCCCCTGACCACCCTATTAAGTTGGACACTCCACACACTCTAGTATGACATCCGATGTCTTCCTCCATAATAGATTAGTGTTTACATTTGTACATGTGTTCCTTGCCTGTTTCCTTTACTAGACTGCTCAATACTTGCTCTTCTCACCACTGTATCCCCAGGACCTGCTAGCATAGTGCCCAGCACCTAGCAGGAACTTGAATACTTTCTTATTACATTAACCACTTATACAAAGTTTTATTACTATTCTCAAAGATGAAAATCAACTTATCTATAACATAGGAGCTCTGGTAGCATAGTGGCTAAGACACTTGCCTGCTAACCAGACGGCTGGCGGTTCAAACCCACCAGCCACTCCTCGGAAGGAAGGTTGGGCAATCCTACTTTCGTAGTGATACTGCCTCGGAAACCCAAGGAGGGGTCGCTATGAGTCGGGGCCTACTCGACGGCACATAACAACAACAACATAACAAAGACAGCTTTTTAAACATGGATTGCAACATATGTACTTAAGTATATACCCCAAGTCATGGCCACAAATATCACTAGTCATATTATAATAACAGCTCTAGCCAATCGTGGGAAAAAGCCCCAGCCTAATTAACAAGCCAATCATTAAACTGTGGGAGTTTGATAGTCAGGGTAGTTAGTGAAGACAAGGCAATAGAAAATTGGGTGAAGAAAAGATTTAAGACCATAGACAGCCCAAGCTATAAAAAGAGCCCCAAAATAGCCTTAGTAATAATTTTCTTGCTTGGAACTAGCAAAAAGTACATTACCACTATGTGACATATAAAGATAAATGAAAAAAAAAAAAAAAAGGATATGGGCAGTGGCAGGGAAAATACTAGATCTCCATCGAGCAACACCAGCCAACTGCGTGTCTGTCTTTCGAAAGTACTGGAAGCCGGGCACGAGCAGGTCCCTTCCTAGCAGCCAACCCCGCCTTTGCACCCGGTCTGTACAGGAGAGGAGTGAGGTACACGGCTTGGGGAAGTTTCAAAGCATTCATGTACAAAATTAAATTTTAACAAAATGAGAAAAGAAAAAGTGTGTAAGATTCTAGACTAGTATAAGTCCAGCAATTGAGACTTAGTATCTGTTGCTTCCAATACACTGAAGTTCTCTCCTATATCAAAGTTGCTAATACTCATTTTGTAAGCAAATACTTATTTAGCACCTATATCATTATGCTAAGCATTTACCACTGATAAATGTGCACACAGTGAGCTGTCTTCCCTCGAGGAGTCTACACTATGGTAAGAGAATTAAGGCAAGCAGGTCCTAAACCTCCCACAGGACCTGGCACATCACAAGCACTGCTGAATGAACATGATGTACAAGCAGAGAAAGACTGTGGGACTGCAAAAAGAAAAAATGCTTTGGTAGTTCATTATAAGAGGAAATCACACCATTCCTTTTCTTATCTCTCCTATTGCTGGCATTTGAAGTACAGTTGGGGTGATGATCATTCATTCACCGATTTATTGAGTAAATGAGACCCTCCCAATGGTAGGCATTAGGTCTATAGTAAAGAACAAGTCAGATATGACACTTCATGGAGCTGACAATCTTTATCCAAGAGGATGGCAGAGCAGTCATCACCCTCAAGTCATCCAATGGGCAAGCTCACGGTTGCCATCTCAGACTGGAAATGCAGGCTGACCAAGGGCAAAGGGTGAATCTGATGGGCTGAGAAATGCCTATCTCTTGGGAGCTCTGGTAGCATAGTGGCTAAGGCACTTGACTGCTAACCAGAAGGCTGGTGGTTCAAACCCACCAGCCACTCCTCGGAAGAAAGGTTGGGCAATCCTACTTCCATAGTGATACTGCCTCGGAAACCCAAGGAGGGGTCGTTATGAGTCAGGGCTGACTCGACGGCACATAACAACAA
>NW_006921930.1:1835637-1863627 GCF_000298275.1 Orycteropus afer afer
ATCACTACGGAAGTAGGAATGCCCAACCTTCCTTCCGAGGAGTGGCTGGTGGGTTTGAACCGCCAGCCTTCTGGTTAGCAGTCAAGTGCGTTAGCCACTATGCTACCAGAGCTCCTACACATCTATACTACTACTATTTATATAATTTACAAAGGAACACTCAAGATACTGTAGTGATTACACACACATGTTCGTACATCACATTTATTCCCTTTCCTCTCCTCCTCTCCTCCATCTACTACCCTTTCTACCCATCCACTGTCTGAGCTACCAAGTCAGAATTAATCACTGGCTCCATTTTACTCCCATAAGACTTTTTTCTTGACATCAGTAGAGAATTTATCATTTCCTGTTTTATTTGTGTTACAAGATCCTCTTGAGAGTAGAAGCCATAACTCTATCATTTTATTTTCTCAGTTGTCTACCATAGTACACAAAACACTGCTAGGGCTCAGCATTTATTAAAAAGACAGGAAAGGTAGAAAAGACCAAAATGGATGTCAGAAGAGACTCTGAAACTTGTTCTTGGGTGGAGAGTAGCTAAAGCAAATGGAAGAAATGACAAGATCAAAGAGCTGAACAGAAGATTTCAAAGAGCAGCTCAAGTAGACAAAGCCAATTATTATAATGAAATGTGCAAAGACCTGGAGTTAGAAACCAAAAGGGAAGAACATGCTTGGCATTTCTCAAGCTGAAAGAACTGAAAAAAATTCAAGCCTTGAATTGCAATACTGAAAGATTCTGTGGGCAAAATACTGAATGATGCAGGAAAAATCAAAAGAAGATGGAAGGAATATACTGTACCAAAAAGAATTGGGCAATGTTCATCCATTTCAGAAGGTGGCATATGATCAAGAACCAATGATATGGAAGGAAGAAGTTGATGCTGCACTGAAGGAACTGGCAAAGAACAAGGCTCCAGGAACTGATGGAATACCCATTAAGATGTTTCAACAAACGGATGCCCCTCTGGAGGCACTTACTTATCTATGCCAAGAAATATGAAAGACAGCTACCTGGCCAACTGATTGGAAAAGATCCATATGTGTACCCATTCCAAAGAAAGGTGATCCTACAGAATATGGAAATGATCGAACAATATCATTAATATCGCACGCAAGTAAAATCTTACTGAAGAGAATTCAAAAACGTTTGCAGCAGTATACTGCCAGAAACGCAAGCTGGATTCAAAAGAGGACGTGGAATGAGGGATATCATAGTGGATGTCAGATGGATCTTGGGTGGAAGCAGAGAACACCAGAAAGATGTTTACTTGGGTTTTATTGGCTATGTAAAAACATTTGATTGTGTGGATCATAACAAATTATGGATAACATTGGGAAGAATGGGAATTCCAGAACATTTGATTGTGCTCATCAGGAACCTGTACATAGGCCAGGAGGCTGTTGTTCGAACAGAACAAGGGGATGATTCATGGTTTAAAATCAGGAAGGGAGTGCATCAAGGCTGTATCATTTTACCACACTTATTCAATCTGCATGCTGTGCAAATAATCTGAGAAGCTGGACTATATGAAGAACACGGCATCAGGATTGGAAGAAGATTCATTAACAACCTGTGATACGCAGACAGCACAACTTTTCTTGTTGAAAGTGAGAATGATTTGAAGCACTTACAGATGAAAATCAAAGACTTCAGTCTGCAGTATGGATTACATCTCAACATTAAAAAAAAAAAAAAAAAAAAATCTTCACAACTGGACCAAGAAGCAGCATCACAATAAATGGAGAAGAAAAGATTAAAAGATTTCATATTACGTGGGTCCACAATCAACACCAATGGAAGCTGTAGTCAAGACATCAGACAATGTATTGCACTGGGCAAATCTACTGCAAAAGTCCTTTTTAAAGTTCTGAAGAGCAAAGATGTCTCTGTGAAGACTAAGATGCACCTAACCCAAGCCATGGTATTTTCAATCACCTCATATGCATGTTAAAGCTGGATACCAAACAAGGAAGACTGAAGAAGAGTTGGTGATTTTGAGTTGTTGTGTTGGTGAGGAATACTGAGAGAATCATGGACTACCAAAAGAACGAACAAATCTCTCCTAGAAGAAGTGGAGCCAGAATGCTCCTTGGAAGCGAGAATGGCCAGACTTTGTCTGACTTACTTTGGTCATGTTGTCAGAAGGGACAATTTCCTGAAGAAGGATATCATGCTTGGTAAAGTGGAGGGTCAGTGAAGGAGGGTAAGGTCCTTCATGAAATGGATTGACGGAGTGGGTGCAATGATGGGCTTAGGTATAACAAGAATTGTGAATCTGGAGCAGGACTGGGCAATGTTTTGTTGTGTTGTACATAGGGTCGCTATGAGTCAGAGCCAACTCAACAGCACCTAACAACAACAACAACAAGAAGCATATTTGAGGGGTTTTGTGGAATAGCATAAAGATTTTCTGGTTAATATGAATGTAAACACAGGCATTTCATATGTAAAGATAACTGGTGATTTCACCTTCAAGTACATTCTAAATAAATAGGTAAAATTTAGTCCGTTTTGGGTCACAACTGACAGTTTTAGTCTTGGTACAATTCTGTAAGTGGAAAATGAAACATAGAAGGCAAAAAGATCTACCAAAAGTAGTGTCGATCTTCCTCCATCCAAAGTGAATTTCCCATCATTGAAGGTTCTAAAATAGATTTGGGATGGTCACTTGTCAGGGATATTGTGAGAAATATGCAGACATCAGATGAAGAAATTCAACCGAATGACCTTTAAAGTCTTTTCCATTCCTGACATTCTGAGATTTTGGAATCACTACATGCACACACATACACACACATTTATAAAATGCCTGCCTGAAGTAGACTAGCATAACAAAACATAAAATATTTTGCCTAGCCAAAAATGAAAGCAATTATTTGTTTTTTGAAGAAATAATAGATCATTTATTTTCAATGATAGCATGTAGGATAGGGATTAGAAACTTCAATACTTTCTAGACAGGGCCTAAGTTAATGAAGGCATATCATTCATTCAAGCAAAATTATTTTATTTACCATCTCTGTGCCAGGTAAAATAATAGGTTCCAAAGATACAGGAATGCAACAGTTACAGCATTAGTGCTGTAACAAAATGTCAACAACTTAATGATTTAAAATTTATTATCACAAATTTATTTGTCAGATTTCTGGAGGTCAGAAGCCCAAAGTGGGTCAAATGGGGCTAGAACTGAGGTGTTAACAGAGCCATATCCTTTTGGTGGTTCCAGGGGAGAATCCACTCCTTGCCATTTCCACCTTCTAGAGAATGCCCACATTCCTTGGCTTGCGACCACATCACTCCAATATCTGCATCTGATGTCATGTCTCTTCCTCTAATTCTCCTGCTTCTCTCTTCCCCTTATAAGGATCCCTGTAATAAAACCGGGCTCACATGGATAATCCAGAATAATCTCCCTGTATCAAAATACTTAATTTAACATCTACAAATGTAAGCAAACCCATTCACAGACTTTAGGGATGAGGACATGGACATCTTTGTGAAGCCATTATTCTGCCTACTTCAAGGAGTAACGAAACAGAAAAGATCCTGCTACTATGGAACTTACACTCCAGCAGGGAAGTATAAATAAATATATAGATATGTTATATAAAGTCAGGTAGCGCCAAGGCTTATGAAGAAAAACAAAGCCGGGTAAGGTAATACTTTAGAGAGGGTGTTGAGGGACAGTTTCTCTGATAAGTAACACTAGAGCAGATACCCTAATGATAAGAGGTAGTCAGCCATATGAATTACTGAAAGAAGAATGTTCCAGGCAGAGGGAACATAAGTGCAAATGCCCTGAGATAAGAACATATTTGGCAAACTAAGGAACAGCAAAGAGACCAGGGTATTTGCAATAGAGTGAGGGAGAGAAAGAGTGGAAGGAAATGAGAGGGACACAGGGGGCCAGACTATGAGGCGCATTATAAACCAGGGTGGAAACTGAGGTAGGAAGAGTAATTGTCCAGAAGCCAACTGAGGAAAGAGTTTAAAGGAGGGAGTGATCACCAGGATCAACTGCTGCAAACAGACTGAATAAGATGTTGTTGTTGTTAGGTGCCATCAAGTCGAGTCTGACTCATAGTGATCCTATGGATAACGGAACAAAACAGTGTGCAGTCCTGTATCATCCCTATAATCATTGCCAAATTTGAGCCCATTGTTGCAGCCACTGTGTCAATCTATCTTGCTGAAGATCTCCCTCTTTTTCACTGACATCTATTTTTCCAACAATGTCCTTGCTAAGGGGACTGACTGGTCCTTCCTGATAACAGGAAATCATCAATTTCCAAATTACGTAAGATGAAGTCTTGCTGTTCTCCCTCTCAAGGAGCGTTTTGGTTGTACTTCTTCCTGCAGGACATTCTTCTGATTAAAAAAAAAAAAAAAATCCAAACTCACTGCCATCGAGTCAGATCCAACTCATTGCGACCCCTCCTTGGATTTCTGAGGTGGCATCACTACAGTAGTAGACTGCCCAATCTTCCTTCTGAGGAGTGGCTGGTGGGTTTGAACCACCAGCCTTCTGGTCAGCAGTTAAATGCCTTAGGCACTATGCTACCAGAGTTCCCATTCTTCTGACAGCCTATAGTATATTCAATATTCTTTGCCAATACCATAATTCAAAAGCATCAATTCTTTGGCCATCCTTATTCATTGTCCAGCTTTCACACGCATAAGAGGCAATTAAAATTAGTCCTCAAAGCGACACCTTTGCTTTTTAACACTTTAAGAGGTCTTTTGCAGATCTGCCTGATGCAATATGTCCTCTGATTTTTGACGGCTGGCTTCCATGGACAATGATTGGGGATTCAAGTAACATAAAATTCTTGTCAACTTTAATCTTTTCTCTGTTTATCACTATGTTGCTTATTGGTCCAATTTTAAGAATTTTTGTTTTCTTTATGTTGAGGTGTAATCCATGCTGAAGACTATAGTCTTCGATCTTCATCAGTAAGTGTTTCAAGTCTCTTAACTTCCAGCAAGCAAGGCTGTATCAACTGGATGTTGCAGGTTGTTAATGAGTCTTCCTCCAATCCAGATGCCACGTTCTTCATATAACCCATCTTCTCTGTTTGCTCAGCATATGGATTGAATAAAGTATGGCAGAATACAACCCTGACACATATCTGTCCTGTTTTTAAAGCATCCTGGATCTCCTTATTCTATTCATATGACTGCCTCTTGGTCTATATACTGATTAAGATGTATTCTTCACAATATTGTCATAATTTATTATGCCTTTGCATAGTCAATTTAAAAAGGCAAACATTATTATGGTATCCTCTGCTTTGGTTAAGATCCATCTGACATCAATAATAGTATTCTTAGTTCCATGCCCTCTTCTGAATCGACTTGAATTTCTGGCAGGTTCTTGTCTAAATACTGCTGCAACTACTTTTGAATTATCTTCAGCAAAACTTTATCTGCGTCTGATATCAATGATATTGAGATGAGTCACTAGGATCTTGACATGAATCGTTTTAGTGGAATGGTGCAGACAAAAGCTAGATTGGAGTAGGTTCAGGAGAGAGGAAAGTGATAAAATGAATTCCCTGAATATCGGCCCTCTTTTGATGAGTTTTGCTGTAAAGTGGAGCAGAGCAATAAAAAGAGCTAGAAAGTTATGAGGGGTCAATACTATCCATTTTTAAAGATAATAAATATATTACAAATGCATGCTAGTGGAAAAGATGAAGTGGAAAGAAAAGGTTGATGGCATAAGACAGTGAGGGAATAACTCCTTGGTAACAAGTTGGTAGTGCTGAGAGGGACCCTAGCACTTTGCGTTAATAAATGTAAGGAAGAGCAGTCAAATTCAGCTGCTTGTGTTTAGGCAAATACTGACCAGAGAAACAGATTTTCAAATAGATCAATAGGTTGGTGTTTTTCTGGGTGAGAACAAGAGTGTTGGGGACACAGGCATGGCTGTAATGACAGACAGCAGAATCTGAGCTGAGTAAAGGAGAGAGGCAAAGACATAAGGGATGGCCAGTGAAAAGGTTATAGGCTAAACGGACTGGAGGAACTTGTGGAATTGAAAAATGGTCAAAATTGGAGGACAGAGGAAGCGATGGCCAAAGAGTGGGAACCTTTCATCAAGTTTGTAATAGCACAAAGGATTCAGACAATCACTGGGTTTGTCTGAGAATCCTGACAGAGAAAGGGTACTGTTTTTCAGAAGCGACTCAGTGCTGCTCAATCTTCTGGTTCCTTCCCCAAGATCAAAAGCCAGTGTTGAACAAGGAGTTGGACAATCGAGAAAACAGGAAGATAAAAAAAAAAAAAAAAAACAAGCAAGCAATAGAATCACCACTCATATCGGGTCTTCATTAGCCGACAACACAGGATTTCTTCTCAGTTTTAAGTCTGCTGTTCCTGATGGAGAGAACCTCATCTCATCTCTCTTAAATACTTGTACAGTGTAATGTCTATCTTGATCACATCTGATTTTCTAGAAGAAAATCAGAGAATGTCAAAAGAAAGTTGTGTCTCCAAAACTAAATTTGCTGAGCTGAGAAAGATTTCTTATTCTTCCCTTGGGAAAAATCAGACACCATTTCCTAAAAGAGCCTTCAAAGGGCTTTAGGATGCTAAGTTTTTTATGGAGAGCTTCCCCCCCTCCCCAAATCAAACTGGAATTTTTTTTTTTTTTGTTAGAAGATACAAAAAACAAGCCTATGTGTAACTATCAACTAGGATATCTGAATGATTAATTTAGCCCCTTAGAAAAGATAACTGAGGTCAGAAATATACTGTCTGGCTTGAATCTTTATATTCACCTCTAGAGAGACTTCCTAATTTTGAAGCCATAAATAGGTAGGACACAACTAGGACAAATAAAATCTGTATAAAAATTTTCCTTCTTTGTTTCACTTCTTACACTGTTAGGAAAATACTCAAAACTCACTGCCATCGAGTCATTTGTGACTCATAGCGACCCCCACTGGGTATCCAAGGCTGTAAATCTTTACGGAAGTAGATTGCCCCATCTTCCTTCCATGGAGCAGCTAGTGGGTTTGAAGGGCTGACCTTCCAGTTAGCAGTCAAGTGCCTTATCTGCTACGGCACCAGAGCTCCTTTGTTAGGAAAATACAAACTATGAAATCCTTAAAGGAAAGTCTGCCTCCTAATGCCCTGTGCTGAGTCTATACAACAGTGCCCTGCACTAAATATGTTTCAGTTAATAGTAAAGCATGGACAAGGATTCTCAGGGTGGGGTGTAGAAGATGGAGACAGGTAGTCAGTGAAATGGAATTGGCATTCTTTCTTGAGTTGTTTTAAACCAAAGAGACTATAGTTATTTCTAGCATGCTAGACAAATAAAACACTATTTCCTGTAAATTCAAAAGGAAAGACACATAGCTATTTCTTATTTTGTGAACCTTGCTATCGTATCTCAAAGGGCTCTTTCACAGAGAACTCAACCAATGACCATTTATGCAGAATGGTAAATTGACTATGCAGAAATAAAACACCATTATTAGTAATTATCCTTTACTCTTTGATTAAAAAAAGGCTTGTGTGTGTTGTGTGGTTGTGTGTGTGTGCATGTGCGAGAGAGAGATAAACTAAATTCTGAAGCAGATAACAGCTCCTATTTCCCAATTATGGAAAAGATCTATTTTATATTCAAGTAGTTATTGTTGTTAGTTGTATTGATTCAATTCTGACTCATGGTGACCTCGTGTGTGTAGAGTAGCACTTCTCCAAAGGGTTTTCAAGGCTGTAACATTTTGGAAGCAGATTGCTAGGACTGTCCCCTGCAGCACCTCAGGTCGGGTTTAAATTGCCATCCTTTTGGCGAGTAGTTTGGGCACTTAACCTTTTGTGCTACCCAGGGGACTTCTCAAGTAGGTATTGTGTCTTGGAAAAAAAAGTAGGGGCTTGACGTGGGAAGCCATATTTGGTTTCGTTTTATCCACATCATATCTCAGAGAAGCCATATGTTCACCTTCCAGAGTTTTGTCCTCTCTAGATGCACAATGCCAATTGAGTGAAATTAGTGAATAAAAAATGCAACCTTTACTGCAACACTGATCAGTCATCCTCTATTTATTTGATACCAAATGACTTTTTTTTTTTAAAGTTCCAACTATGCTTTAAAAAAATTCAAATCCATACATAGGAAATGTGTAAAACAGAAAGCATTCACCATCTCCCCTCCTCCCCCAGCTTAAGAAATGGTATTATAAATACTGTTGGAGTACTGTAGACTCTTTTCTGATCTATTTCCCTCTTCTAGGATATCACTATCTTGAATATGGTTGCCTGTCATTCCAAAGCATGTCCCTTTAGTTTTATTATATATGTAGATATCCCTAAATAACACTACTGCTTTTGCATATATTAGAACTTCATGTAAAATATATATTAAATCATTTTGTTAATCTATACTGCTTGTTTGATTTGTTCATAGTGATACATGTAATTCTAGTTCACTTTATTTCATTGCCAAATTCCAGTAATTGTGTATTCCATAATTTATGTATCCATTCTACTGTTAACCAACATTGAATGCCACAACAAAGCATCTTTGTATACAGGGATCAATTGCTGGAGGAGGATATCATACTTACTGAAGTAGAAGGCCAGCAAGGGAGAAGGAAACCTATGGTGAGATGAATTGGCACAATGACTGCAATGATGGACTTGAACATGCTAGTGATTGTGAGGGTGACATAGGCCCTGGCTATGTTTCGTTCTATTGTATGTATGGTCGTCATGAGTCAGAGTTGACTTGATGACAGCTATCCTATTTATCTATCTAATAAGCCCCCTTCAAATTTCTTCAAAATTGTCATGGCTAAATTTGGCTATTTGCCCTTTCCTGTAACTTCAAAATTATCTGTTTAAGTTTCATGAAAAATCTTACTGGGATTTTTACTGGAATTGCCTCAAATTTATAGATTTCTTTGGGGAGAACTGACACCTTCATGATATTGAATCTCCCTATGTATAAGTACTATATTCTAAAAAAAAAACATGGAATACTTGATAAGACTTCATGTATTCTCACCCAGGGGCCACCTCTAGTATTTTCTTTATCACTTCAATTTTAGTATATGTGCTGCAAAAATGAACCCAGCTACATTATTTTGTATCATAATAATGTACACAGAAAGCCAACCAAATTAGGTCAAAATATATCCTAAATAACTATCTTCATTATTTTTATGAAACATAACTAGAACTATTTAGAATTCATCTTTGAAAAACTATTTCCCAAACTTGCTTATTCTCTAAAACTAATAATGTCATTCTCTAGCCTTTCTAATAGGTCCTATTTTCTGTTCCTCCTAATTCTTCAAATGCCAAATTCAACAGAAGTGGGCTATGTGTAAAAAGTCATGAGTTAGTTCTTTTTTAATTATACACATGAAGTAATCCATGCTTCATTCACTTGAATTAGACTTCAACTTCCTTACTGTATTTGTTTAATTGCTATAAAGAGGCAATTTTAAGACCAGAGTTCATCTAGTCAGCTAACAAAGTTACATTCAGAAAATGCGCAAGCTTTACAGAACATCTTTTTGAGGCAAATATTGTGTTTATTTATTGTTCTATTCACCATCCAGTACTATGTGAATCATAGTACAATTAGTGATTATAGAGTAACAACATTGTATATTCACAGCCAGCTACTGACAACTATTATTTATTATTCATTAAATCATTCAAAAGACAGAGTGAAAGTTTTCTATATGAACTCAGCCCACACAGTATACATTATATTAGTTGTCTTCAATTTGTATTTGTAAAATAATAAAATCTTTCCTCATAAAACAAATGCAATTTCCTCCCCCACCAAATCTCTACAATAATTCAATTTTGTGTTCTTAAGGCAATCATCAAATATTTTCTTACATTTCTGCTACTTTGATAATATCATTATCTGTGATATCATATAATATGGTGGTTATATGAATGGAACATTCAGTCACACAGACTTGGGTTTAATCCTGTCTCTCCTGTGTATTAACTGTATGACCTTGGTCAAATTACTTAACCTCTTAGTTTCCTCATCTGTAAAATGGAGATAATAATATTGGACTACATCATAAGACTTGTTCTGGTTACCTAGTGCTGCTCTGACAGGACTATACCACAAAAAGGATGGCTTGAACAAACAGGAGTTTATTCTCTTACAGTTCGGGAGGCTAGAAGTTTGAGTTCAAAGTGTCAGGCTCTAGGGGCTGGGTCAAAGCCCCTTGACCTTAGGCTTCAGCTCTGCCTCTTGCTCCTGGCCCACTGAAGCTAGAGGATTTTCTTCACTCAGACAGCTGCTGGCTGCTGAGGCTGACAAACCCAAGGTCGACAAGTAAAAAGGCACAGTCCCTATGTTACCAAACCACACAGCAGGCCATAAATTCAAGTCTGTTGAAAGTCCTAACGTCGGGAGAGCACGGCAGGCTGCTGAACAATGACACGGCTATATGCAGGGTTCAAGCATGCCATAAGCTAAAGACTGTTCCCCAAGGCTTCTCCTTATATATAGGAAGCAGACCACATCCCTAAGGCAGTTACTCAGCTGCTCACAGTAGATTCCATCATGGAGTAGATCACCAGTCTCATCATGTGGAATACTACATCTAGTTGCCCAGCCACTCAACCAGGCCCAGCCAAGTTGACACACAAACTTAACTACCACAACTGTCATGAGAATGCAGGATAAAAACTTGTTTTGGTTACCTAGTGCTGCTCTGACAAGAATATACCACAAATGGGATGGCCTTAACAAACAGGAGTTTATTCTCTTGCAATTTTGGAGGCTTTAAGTCTGAGTTCAAAGTGCCAGGCTCTAGGGGTGAGTGAAAGCCCCCCAACCTTGGGCTTCAGCTCTGCCGTCTGTTCCCAGCCCACTGAAGCTAGAGGCTTTTCTTCACTCAGACAGCTGCTGGCTGCTGAGGCTAATAACCCCAAGGTTGACAAGTAAAAAGGCACAGTCCCAATTTCACCAAACCACATGGCAGGCCATTAATTCAAGTCCACTGAAAGTTCCAAGATCGGCAGAGCATGGCAGGCTGCTGAACAGCGACTCAGCTACACGCAGGGTTCAAGTGTGCCATAAGCTAGAGACCATTCCCAAAGCTGTTTCTTATATATGGGAAGCAGATCACATACCCAAAGCAGCTACTCAGCTGCTTGTGGTAGATCCCACCATGGAGTTGATTGCCAGTTTCATCATGGGGAATAACTACCACCAGGCTGCCCAGCCATTCAACCAGGCCCAAGCCAAGTTGACACACAAACTTAACTACCATAGAACTTAATCGCCAGTTTGTGTTCAATTACCTGTCATCATCAATGTCATTATAGTGTGTCTCCCGCTACACCTACTAACTTCCAAACTACACCTTTCCAGAAGGGAGAAGACATAGCTTACTTTCTTTCAGATAGCAGGCAACATGCCGAGTACGTCCCATGTAAGGCACACATAAGATAATTAATAGAAGTTTGTTGAAATAAAGATAGTTCTCTATCCATTATATTTCAAGGCCCCCCCGCCCCCTGCCTATGTATGTGTCTGGTTCCTTAAATTATTTAAAGGCAGGCAGGAGCTCAATAATAAAGCCATAATAAATAAATGTTAACTAAGTAGTAAATAAAGGAACTCTGATGGCACGGTTGTTAAAGTATTGGGCTGCTAACCAAAAGGTCAGTGGTTCAAACCCACCAGCTGTTCCATGGGAGAAAGATGAGGCAACCTGCTTCCATAACGATTTACAGCCTCAGAAATCCTATGGGGCAGTTCTAGTCTGTTCTAAAGGGTCACTATGAGTAAGAATCAACTTGATGGCAGTGGTTTTGGTTTTTAGTTTAAGTAATAAATGGACAAAAGTATACACTGAATGCACATTTATAATGAAAATCACTGTTCAACAACCCCAAACAAAAAATTAAGACATTATCAGACGTAGTTTAAAAAAGAAAGAAGAGTTACCATTTTCAAGCAGCTGACTGAAAATATATAATACTTAGTAGGCAAAGATCCACTATCTATTTAAAATTTCTGGTCCTCTTCTCTCCTGCCTTACCTCAATTCCACCCACTGATGCTGCCAACCCAAAGTGTCCAGAGTTCCCTGAATTCACCATTCTCTCTCTAAACTTCTGCCCCTACCCTAATTCTCCAGCACACGTACATGTGTGTGCACGCGCACACACACACTCACACATACACACACCATACTCCTTATTTAACCGCCCCACTAATGGATTCCCACAGCAACTTATGCATATATCACTATCATGGGACTTCTGAGTCTTTCATCTATACATTCCCATTGCTGATTATGTAACAGGTACTCAATAAATGCACAGAATAAAAGAAAGAATAATTTATACTATGTGTCTCCTTTGTTCATCCCTTTCCCTCCACTCATTGTTCAACCCACTTCATATTCTTCCACCCAAAAAGCTCCATAAAAGGTTACCAACACTCTCTGCTAAATATATTAAACACTTTTCAATCCTTTCATTGATTTTCAGCATGTTGACTACTCCCATCCTTCTTGAAATACTCCTTTTGCTGCATAATATCATACTCTCTTTTCTTCTTGCTACTTATTCATCCTTTTTGCTTCTGATGCAGGCTCATTCTCTTCCATGAGACAATTAAATGTTAAAATTCCCCAAAACCTAGTCCCAAACCTCTGTACTCTCAACTAATGCAGTATTATCTACACCCACATTTCCAATTACCATCTGTATGCAGAAGACTCAGACATTTAAAGGTCCATTCAGACCTTTAAATAAATAAAGCTCTAGATATGTATACACAATTGCATACCTGCCATGCACTTCTGCATGTTTCAAAATCAAATTAGATTCAACATTTCCAAAATAGAACTTGTGATCACAGACTTGATCCTCTCAAAATTTTTCCTACCCAGATAAATGACGTATCATTATACAACTTAGAAATCTGGAAATTATCTTTGACAACCATCTTTTCACCCCAAATTTAACACAAATCCTATCATGAATCAGTTAAACGTCTCAAATTAATTCAACTCTCTTGACCACCAGTTGAATGAATGATCCTAATCCCAGCTGGGAGCTCTGGTAGCTTAGTGCCTAAAGCACTTGACTGCTAACCAGAAAACTGCAGTTCAAACCCACCAGCCACTCCTTGGAAGTAAGGTTGGGGAATCTACTTCTGTAGTGATACGGCCTCGGAAACCCAAGGAGGGGTCTCTATGAGTTGGGTCCTATTCGACAGCAAATAACAACAACAATTCAACTATCTTCTCCTTCAGTACTGGACTACTGATACACATTCCTAACTGGCTTCTTTGTGTCCATTCACTGCCTGGTAGAATATTTTCAAAACTCAGGGACAAATTCTGAAAAAGGCTTGCATGCCTTGATATCTACAATACTCTACAAGCTCACTTCACTTAACACTTTGTCTTATCCCTTCGCTGGGCTCCAGCCTTTTTTTCAGTTCCTATGAAGCTCTCCCGTAAGACACAGCCTTTGCATACATAGTTCCATCTGCTAAGAACACTCCATTAATCCTAGTTTTTTCCTCACCCCCTTCTTAAACTTTAGATAATTTTCAATAAATAGTGCTGAAACAACTGAATCTCTACATGTAAAAGAACTAAGTTGGACCCCTACCTCACAACATGTATAAAAATTAACTCTAAATTTAAGTTTTGGAACTACAAAACTCTTAGAAATCATAGGAGCAAATGTTTCTAACCTCGGACTTGGCAATGCTTTACTAGATGTGACACCAAACACAGAAACGAAAGAAAAAACAGATAAATTTGACTTCATTAAAATTTAGAACTTTTGTGCTTTAAAGGGCACTGTTAAGAAAATAAAAAGATAACCAACAAGATAGAGAAAATATTTGCAAATCATGTGCCTGATAAGGCCTTTGCTGTTATTGTTAGGTGCCCTTGAGTTGGCTCTGACTCATAGCAACCCTGTGTAAAACAGAATGAAACACTGCCCAGACCTGCACCATCCTCACAATCCCTGCTATGCTTACATCTAACCAAAAAGCAAACCAAACTCACTGCTGTTGAGTCGGATCTGACTCATGGCGACCCCTCCTTAGGTTTCCAAGGCAGTATCTCTACAGAAGTAGATTGCCCCGTCTCCCTTCTGAGGAGTGGCTTACATCTAGAATATATTTTAAAAATTACAATTCAATAATAAAGACAAATAACTCAATTGACAAATGGTCAAAGGGCCCTAAGATAATTTTTAAACCTTAAACCAAAAATATCCCCTGAAGTCTTTTTAAAACCAAACAACAATTTAGCTTAACTAGGAAAGAATGTGTGTGTTCTGGTTACCTAGTGCCGCTCTGACAAGAATATACCACAAATGGGATGGCCTTGACAAACAGGGTTTATTCTTACAATTTGGAGGCTTTAAGTCCAAGTTCCAAGTACCAGGCTCTAGGGACTGGGTGAAAGCCCCTCAATCTTGGGGTCCAGCTCTACCTCCTGCTCCCAGCCCACTAGAGCTAGAGGCTTTTCTTCACTCAGACAGCTGCTGGCTGCTGAGGCTGAGAAGTCCCAAGGTTGACAAGTAAAAAGGTACAGTCTCAAAGTTACCAAACCACGCGGCAGGTCATTTAAATCCATTGTAAGTCCCAAGGTAGGCAGAGCATAGCAGGCTGCTGAGCAATGACACGGCTACATGCAGGGTCCAAGCACGCCGTAGGCTAGAGACCATTCCCAAGGCTTCTCCTTATATACAGGAAACAGACCACATATCCAAAGGCAGCTACTCAGCTGCTTGTGGTAGATCCCACCATGGAGTTGGCTGCCTGTCTCATCACGGGGAATAACTACCACCAGCTGCCTAGCCACTCAACCAGGCCCAGCCAAGGTGACACACAAACATAACTACCACAGTGAGTTTAAGTTAACAGAGGAGGAACAACTTGGAAAATGAAGGTGAGAATGGTTAATCAAAGAATTTAATCAAGGTTAAATCAAAGAATTAAAGTTTAGATAAAATAATTTAATCAATGTCACTGAATTGTACATGTAGAAACTTGAATTGGTGTATGTTTTGCTGTGTGTATTCTCAACATCAACAAAAATAAACTATAAAAATGATCAAAGGATCTGAATAGACATATCTCCAAACATATCTATAAATGGCCAATAAGCACATGAAAAGATATTCAACATCATTAATCTTCAGGAAAATGCAAATCAAAACCATAATAAGATACCACTTTGCACCTACTAAAACAGCTATAATAATAATAATAATAAAAGACAACAGCAAGTGTTGGTGAGGAGGCAGACAAATTGGAACCCTTGTACCCTACTGGTATAAATGTAAAACAGGGCAACCACTTTGGAAAACAGTTTGGCAGTTCCTCAAAAGGTTTAACACAGAATTTCCATATCTCCCACCATCTCTAGTTATACCCCAAAATATCTGAAAGCAAGGACTCAACAAGATAATTGGATATCAATTTTCATAGCAGCATTATTCACAATAGCCAAAAGGTAGAAACATTTGCAAGTGTCCATCAGTAGATGAATGGCTAAACAAAATGCAGTACACACACATAATGGAGTATTTATTATTCAGCCTTGAAGAGAAATGACACTCTGATATACGCTATAGAATGACTGAATCTTGAAAACATTATGCTAAATGAAAAAGATCACATATTGTATGATTCCATTTATACAAAATGTCCAAAACCAAAACCAAGCCAAACTCACTGCCACTGAGTCGATTCTGACTCACAGTGACCCCCCCTTTGGGTTTCCGAGGTGGTAGATCTTTATGGAAGTAGATTGCCAAGTCTTCCTTCCACAGAGTGGCTAGTGGGTTTGACCTGCCAACCATCTGGTTAGCAGTCAAATGCCTTAGGCACTACACTACCAGAGCTCCTACAAAATGTCCAGCATAATAAATCTACAAAGGCAGAAAGTAAATTAGTAATTGTCTAGTCTGATAGAGAGATGATGAAGGGATTGGCAAGGAGTGATGACAAAAAGAACAGGGAGAATTTCTTTTTGAGGTGATAAAAATATTCTAAAATTGATTGTGGTGATGGTTGCAGAACTCCAAATATTCTAAAAACCACTGTATTCTACATTTAAATGGGCGAATTATATGGCATAGGAATTATGTCTCAATAGACCCTTTTTAAAAAAAGACAAAAAATTTACAAGAAAAAAAACTTCGACAATGGCAGTAGATTAGCCCTTCTCAAGCTTTGACATATACACAAATCATTTGGGGATCTATTAAAGTACAGAAGCCAATTCAGCACAGTTGCAGTAGTACCTGAGAATTTGCTCCTAGGTGATCAAACCATCTGTACATGGGCCACATTTTGAGTAAGAAGCCTTTGGATCTCAGCTCAAATTTCTTTTTCCGAGAAGTTTTCTCTGATCCTATCTCACCTCTATTCTTGGTTTGGTCAAATGGCCTTGATTCACATGTTTATTATACATGTAATTATCCATGATGGCTTTTGCTCACCATTATAACCCACTTCTCCCCACCCATAGCACATGGCAAATTCATTTTTATTGAATGAATGAATACTGTCCACTAAGCCAGCCTCTAGCTTAGGCTGAGTCATTATTCTTCTTTCACTGTGCAAACACTACAAGGCTTACTGCCCTGAGTTCAGCTCCTACAGATATCCAGTTCATTAGTTACCACTCCAACAGATTTCCTATCCCTGCCAAGATTCACTCATTTGGGGTCTGGAGAGCTATGGGTAGAAGAGTAATTAATTCCGTATTTATTGGCCTTTATTATTCTAAAAAAACCTGGTTGATCATAGTCTCCACGTACAGTCTACCAATACTCCAGATTTTCTTGTGCTAGGTATGTAGTAAGCAGAGGAACACAAGTAAATCTTGGTTATTATTGTCAGATTAAAATGTTTCACCATTCTGGGAGGAATGGGGAGGGTTGTGGGAGGCAGGAAAAAAGACACAACCTTTTAATACATCCTGATTTTTTTTTTCAATTCAAAGATTACTGGGTAAATTCTCCAAAATTCATTTTTTCTTATATTTGGGAGAATAATTTTGACTAAAAATAGGAAGCAAAAATTATACAAGGTATATAATTTGGATACAACAACTAGAATATGGCATGAAATAAGTTGTGGTAGGGGATACAAGAGAAGAGTTTAATTGCAAAAAGCACAGGACAGCCAGAAACAATGGCATTGTCATGAAGAGAGCTGCCTGGAAAGGGCGCCAAAGTGAAAACTAAAAACAAACAAAACATATTCACAAATATTCTTAGTTTGGGATATAAACCCTGTGATGGTCATTTCCCTTAACTAATAAAATACATTTGCCTTAGGCACCATGCCACCAGTGCTCCCAAACTCACTGCCCTCAAGTTGGTCCGACTCATAGAGACCCCTCCTTGGGCTTCTGAGGCAGTATCTCTATGGAAGTAGATTGCCCAATCTTCCTTCCAAAGAGTGGTTTGTGTGTTTGAGCCACCAGTCTTTTAATTAGCAGTTAAATGCCTTAGGCACTATTCCACCTGAGCTCCCAACAAAAACCATTAAATAAAGTCAAGAGTACTTAGTAGCAGAAATAAACAGAACCTAATGATTTATTAAAATGTTATTAATATACTATCTCAGAAAATTATTCTCTTAACAAAAAGTTTTAATTACATTTAAAAGGAGAGGTAGTTTATTTTGAAATTTCAATTTTTCCCCCTCAAGGTTAGCTATTTAGTACATGAAACAGTGACATATTTTCTTCAGTAATGTCATTTGTTTGAAATTTCTCGCACCATTTAATTCTCATACCCTTACAGAAGTAATTCTACAGAAGTAGATTGCCCAGTCTTACTTCTGCAGAGTGACTGGTGGGTTTGAACTGCCAACCATCTGGCTAGCAGTCAAATAAATGCCTTAGGCACTACATCACCAGAGTGCCTACAAAATGTCCAGCATAGATAAATCTACAAAGGCAGAAGGGCTAATCTAAAGCCATTGTTGAATTTTTTTCTTGTAAATTTTTTTCTTTTTTTAAATCAGATATTGTTATTCCTAAGGATGGGGGGAAAGAGGAAAGGACCCTTTAACACATTAGTGCCCAAAATGTAAAATGGTCATGGGTTTATAGCATTTATAATTCACAGAACACTTACTTATATAAATGATTTCTAAAAGAATGAACACAGTAATTTTTAAAATAGTATTAGCAGCTTGATTTTTTTCTCAGTAATTTTACTGTGTACTGAATTGTACAAAAAGAATACAGAATTTTCTAAACGTACAAATCTCAAAAAAAGTATTTTCAGTCAAATTCTTCAAATTTTCAACTGATTCTCTAAAGCAAAAAACTGTCTTCCTTTTACATGACGGTGGATTTCAAGTGTTACTTTAAGTTAAGTAACTCTCCAACATGGACACTTCTGAATTTGGAACATTTACTCAGTATGGTAGCTTGCCTGATGTGAGATTTCATTTTAAACAAAATCATTTCATACAATGTCAACCTTAGAGAATGGAAAGAATAGGGTACAAATTTATATTACTGAGCCTGAAGCTTCAAACGAAGAACTACATGAATAACTATAAAATTTCTTTGAAAGTGCTACCTATGGTGGAAAAGTGTAACACTGCAACACAGATCTATTAAATAATCAAGCCAAAAAAAGAAATATGAGTGGAGTGTGAGGAGCAGTGAACATGCAGTGACTGGAACTGTGGCTATTCATAATCTGAGAAACAAGGGCCTGAGGAGATGGCCTAGTGTCTGCAAATAGCTGCACAGGTGTAAAAGCACTTCACAGAAAAACCAAATGGGCATATTTTTAAGCCTTGCTCACAAGATTTCCAACCCAATAAACTGAGAGTACTGACCAAGAAAACATAGCAGTATTTAAAATAAAAGTCAATGGAAAATAGGACTCATTTTATAAAAATCCAAACTGTAATCAAACGTGATGAAAACTGTTTTCTTCCAATCCACAAAAGAAATAATACCTGTAACACACCAGAGCCAGCAGCAATAACACCAAAGGATACTCCCCCCACCCCACATATGATTCCTGTTTTTCTTAACAGCAGTGAATGTACGAAAAATGAAAATTAATGGCACTATGAGTGTGGGACTCTCAGGGAGCAATAAAAGAAAAGTAGCAACAAAGCCCTGTCAAGGGAGGTAAGCCATTCCATTGCTATTCCATTGTTAAAAGATTTAAAGATACTGATAGGCTGAATAAGTATTCATGCCAAGGAAGCTATATCTACACAATTAGGCTTGAACAACCTATGACAATCATACCATCTGGTACACCTTGTGGATAATCAGTAGGAGACAAGTGTGTCTAAAATGCAATTCTTTTTGATGAGCATTCTAATACTGAGTAAAGGATTTGTGCTCACTACAGTCTGGTACTTGCCAAGGATTTAAGAACTTGGCAAGCAGAAACACCAACCAAACCAAACCCATTGCTGTAGAGTCGTATCTGACTCATAGCGACCCCTCCCTGGGTTTCCGAGGCGGTATCACTACGGAAGTACATTGCCCAACCTTCCTTCTGAGGAGTGGCTGGTGGATTTGAACTGCCAGCCTTCTGATTAGCAGTCAAATGCCTTAGGCACTACGCCAATGTATGAAATCTCAAAGTACCCTTTCCACAGCCAATTGCAAGCATTGACTCCAGGGCCTTTTTTTTTTTCCCCTCTACTTACTCCAAAACTGAAGGTTTTAAATAATCAATTACCCACCCACCCACACCCCAGCCTGAGATACTGATCATATCTCTTTGGCCACTATATTTCTATAAAGAAACATTTACTAAGGTTAAGTCATATGGACAAGAAGAAAGCTAAAACCAAGATTTGGAATGGCAGGACATGTGGTCTGGGTGACTTAACTATTGCAAAGGCAGTACATGCACAGGTTCTGAGTTTGGACTTTAAAGTCAGTCCAACGCCATCGCTAGCTTGCTTCTATCACTTCCTAGCTGTGTGACCTTGGACAAGATACCTAATCTATTTAAGGCCAATCTGTACAATGAGAAAATCCATGTTCATGCTTATTAAAACCAAAAAACCCACTGCCATGGGGTTGATTCTGACTCATACTGACCCTATAGGACAGAGTGAACTGTTCCATAAGGCTTTCAAGGCTGTAAATCTTTATGGAAGCAGATTGCCACATCTTTCCCCTGTGGAACCTACTGGTAGGTTTGAACTGTCAACCTTCTGGTGGTTAACAGCAAAGTGCTTCAACAACTGTACTCCATGGCTCCTACATTCTTATTAAGGAGGTAAGATGCTTACTAGTACATGAAAAATGGTGGCTACTTTTACAGGAACCATAGCCATGTAGCAAAATGCTTTTAAATCTGATCCAGGGAAACTTTAGAAACCTTGTCCATTATATCACATTCTTAGATGAGAAAACTCAAGATAGTAAAGTTAATGGTTCTCCAAAAATTATTTTATAAATTTAATGTAATCCCAACCAACACTTAAATGGGATATTTTTACGAAACTTTTAAAATTCTACAGTTCATAAGGATAAATAGCAGTCCAGAATATTTAAGAAACTTGTGAATGAAAAAGATGTGTAACATATTTTAAAAAAATATGCTAATGCTACAATAGTTTAAAAAGTGTGCTAATGCAGGACAAGAACAGATATATACACACCTATGTTCACTGCAGCACTATTTACCAGAGCAAAATGATGGAAACAACCTATGTGCCCATCAACAGAAGAATGGATAACCAAACTATGGTACATACGCACAACGGAATACTATGCAACTCTAAGGAATAACACAGAATCTGCAAAATACCACATAACATGGATGAACGTGGAGGACATTATGCTGAGTGAAATAAGTCATTCATAGAAGGACAAATACTGTGCTGTTGTCGTCATTATGTGCCGTTGAGTCGGACCCGACTCATAGCAACCCCTCCTTGGGTTTCCGAGGCAGTATCACTACGGAAGTAGATTGCCCCATCTTCCTTCCGAGGAGCGGCTGGTGGGTTTGAACTGCCAGCCTTCTGGTTAGCAGTCAAGTGTCTTAGCCACTATGCTATCAGAGCTCCTGGACAAATACTGTATTAGTCTGATATTGTAAAAAGTCAAGGAACGGTTTATGTATGCAAGGAAATTTTCTTTGTTGGTTACCAGGGGTAGGAGGGGAGTAGAGGGAACACTGCTAGATAGGTAGAGACAAGTATTGATTTGGGTGAAGGGAAGGGCAATGCACCAAATGTCAGTGATCAATACTTCCTCTTGAGGAAGAGAAGACATAGAGAGGTGCACGGGAGGTACAGACATCAAAGATGAAACCTTTTGTACATACAGTAAGTACTGCATTGTTGGTGATGGCAAACATGTGATATATGGGTGGACAAATGGGTGGAGAGGCTGAACAATTAGGTATGTCTAGACAGGGCAGAGTGTGCCCATGACTAATATAGAGTTGGCAGACAATGTTTCTACAAGTGTATTGGTATGTCCTGTAAGAATTCCCAGGTATATAGTAGAGTTGACAAGGGATAAGATTGTAGTCATTTTTTGACCACTGCCAGCTACCCAGAGGAAGCGAGTAGCTGGACCTGTGGGCTCAGGACCATGGTTGCAGGGGATATCAAGCTCAACTGGCATAACATACTACACAAAAACATTGTTTCACATCCTACTTTGGCGAATAGTGACTGGCATCTTAAAAGCTTGCAAGTGGCCATGTAGATGTAATGATGGGTCACTCCTTGTCCAGAGCAAAGAAGAATGAAGAAAACCAAAGACACACGGAAACAATTAGTCCAAGCAACTGATACACCATGTGATCCTCAGCCTATACAACTATGAGATCAGAAAAACTAGACAGTGCTTGGCTACCACTGTCAACCACCTAGAGGGGGATCTTTATAGGAGATCCTGGATAGAGTGGGAGAACAATATGGAACTCAAAATCATCGGTGGGGGGGAAGGGGACCAGGTTTTTGCTGGTCTGATAGAGCCTGGTGGAACCCCTGAGACTATGGCCCCTAGTTGCCCTTCAGATCTGGAATCGAACCTATTCCTGTGGCTTCCAGCCAAACAAAAGACAGGCATATGAGCTGAACATTTACATTAGGTAGAAACACTCCATGAAAAGATCAACCCTGGGAGAATAGAAGGGCTGTGTATGCACAGGGAGACAGCTCAGTGGGCTGGAATGCATGAGAGGGGAGGACACAGGGAAGAGTGGCTATGGGGACGAAGTGTGAGGAGAGCTGTTGCATTGTGGGAGACTGCAGTCAATGTCATGAGACAAAGTGTATGTGAGCTGCTGTATGGAAAATGAATTTGCTATGTAAACTTTGACTCAAATCACAATAAAAATTGAAAAAACAAAAACAAAAACACCCATGCTAATGGATCCAGAACAGACAAACAGATCAATAAGACAGAAGAGAAAGAGTATATAAGAATTTAATCTTTAATAAAGGTAATTCAAATAAATGAGAAAGAAAATAATACAAATTGAGAACATTTTGTTATTTATACATCTGTACCTCGTAGCTAAGATTAACTAATCTGAAACTAAGATTTAAATGTTAAAATGAACGGAATTATAGGAAATGGACAAATCAGAAATTTCAGAAATACAAATGAACAATAATCATGAAAATAAGTCAAAGCTCCCAAGTTACTAAAAACGTAAATGAATTTGGTAACATTTTTTTTTGCCTATTAAACTAAAAAAGCTTTACAAAAATTAAATATAATACTTGGCATGTACACAAGTATAGGAAGCAAGAACTCTCACAATTTACTAGTGGGAATACAAATCTGTATAAAACTTCTGGAATGAAATTTGCCTTAAGTTTTTAAGAAGTTCTTATTCTTTAATCCAGTAATTCCTCTTATAGAATGTGTTGCTCACTTCCAAACACATACTTCTAAACTGGCTTTGTGATGCTGAGACTATGGTTCTGCAAACTACAGTTTTGCCAGGTGGTTCCCTGTTAGGCTCTGCCAATATGTGGCACCAGAGGGACAACAGAAAGCCAGAAGAAGCAAAAAAGAACTTGCTCCTGAACCCGTTTGCTTGGGCTCCTGTCACAGCCTCTTCCCAGCTTAAAACCCCTTGGCGATACTAGTATCAGATAGCTGATCAGTATCCTTCCTCAAAGGTCTAAGTCTAGTTTGGTAGAGTCTGTCCTCCAAGCTCCTGAGGCTGAGGGCAGGACCCCAAACACACTTCATTTGGATGAAAAAAAGAAATCTTCTGACCCAAGCTTCTAGGTTCAAAGAACTCTAACCTATTCATTGCAAGGGAGCTCTGGTGGCATAGTGCCTAAGGCATTTGACTGCTAACCAGAAGGCTGGAGGTTCAAACCTACCAGCCATTCCTTGGAAGGATGATTCGACAATCTACTCCTTGTAGTGATGCTGCCTCAGAAACCCAAGGAGAGGTCGCTATGAGTTGGATTCAATTAGACAGTAATGAGTTTTTTTTTTTTTTTTTTTTAAGTCACTGCAAGGATGGGCTCAGGTATAGCAAGGATTGTGAGGCTGGCACAGGACCGGGTAGTGTTTCGTTCTCTTGTATGTCCAGTCACTATGAGTTGGAGCCCACCTGATGGCGCCTAACAATAACAACAACATTCCTGGAACACTATACTTTCAAAATATTAACAATGGTTGCCTGTTGGTAATAGTTTCCTTTTTGTATTTTATGTGAGCATGTGTATGTTACATGCTAGCTTAAAAAAAGCAAACTTACTGCCATGGAGTCAATTCTGACTCATAGCAAGCTCCATTGCGTTTCCAAGGCTGTAAATCTTTAGGAAACAGACTGCCTCATCTTTCTTCCGTGGAATGGCTGATGGGTTCGAACCACTGACCTTTTGGTTAGCAGCCAAGTGCCTTAACCACTATACCACCAGAGCTCCTTATGTGTTATCTAGGCTTTATTTATTATTATTTTTTACTGTGCATTCATTATTTCTATAACTCAGAAAGTTTACTATTTTCAAAATATATATAGTCACACTACACAGTTGTTATAAAGCACACACTCCGAAACTCTGAAAAGGATTCAAAACCCAGCTTTGTTACATACTAGCTGGATCACCTTGGACAAATTCTAACACCCTTGTATAATGCTATTTGCAGGGCACTAAGAAAGAATTCTGTTGATAGATTTTTTTTTTCTTTACAAAATTGAAATCATATCATTTGTTACACATTTTTTACTAGCTATATGGAGTATTTCCCTATGTCATAAACATGAACATGCTATAAAGACATGCAATTTTTGTTTTTCAACTTTTTATTTTGAAATAATTTAAAACTAACAGAAAAGTTACAACAATAGTAAAAAGAACTCTCATATACCCTTTATCTAGATTCACCAATTGTTAACATTTTGCCACATTTGCTGTTATCATTCTGTACCTACCCATTTTATCTGTGCTGACTATATTTTTCTGATCCTTTGAAAGAAGCAGCAAACATCATGCCCCTTTGCCTCAATTACTTCAGTGGGTATTTCCTAAGAACAAGACCATTCTCTTATACAACCACAGCACCACTATCCAAATCAGGAAATTTAACATTGCTACTATTATCTAATATTCAGTCCACATTCAATTTCTGTTAATTGTCCTAATAATGTCCTTTGTAGAAATAAAAACCACACTTGGTAAAGTAGAGGGTGAGCAAAAAAGGGGAAGACCCTCACAATGACAGGCTCAAGCATGACAGTGACTGTGAGGACAGCACGGGATTGGGCGACATTTCATTCTCTTGCACATACGATCACTGTGAGTCGGAACTCATCTGGCAGCACCTAACAGCCACAACAGAAAATGTTCCACAGATCTGAGATCAAATATAGGATCACACATATTGTATTTAAGTGTCATTAAACGTGGAATGGCAACGTAATATTCTATCCACATGTACAGTATACTTTTATCTAAACAACACTCTCTTAAAGGACATTTGGTTTGTTTTTATTATTTTTTAAAAATTTACTCTTGTAAATAATGCTGGAACAAACATCCTTGAACAGAAATCATGTGTATATCTTATTATTTCTTCAGAATAACTTGCTATGTATAAGTCAGGGACTAGTCCAAAAAACAGAAAACAGAACAATTATTTTAACAGAGAGAATTTAATATAGGGAACTGCTTAAACAGGGTTGGAAGTTTGGAAATTGTGGTGGTAATAGGAAGAAAGTACATGAAGCAACAACCTCTCCAGGGCTGGGAGAACAAAGGAAAGAGGCTGAAGTTATTAGAAACTAGACATTTAAAGGCCCCATGCTGAGCTGGGACGGTTTGTTCGTAAGGAGGAAGAGGACTGTTCATTAAAAAGACATTCTGAAAAGGAAGAGGAAATGCCTGGCATTCCTTCTCCATCTCCCCTTCAAGTTAAAACAAACAATAAATAACTCCCATGTGTTTTGGTAAAATGATCCAAATACATAAAAAGTAAAAGAATTTTGCGACCGTAACATTGAAATTTACCAAAATTCTGCAGTGATTTGTAAAGCAATTTAAAAAATACATATGATGTGAAAACTGAGGTTTGTGGTGACCATGACTATCCCAAGCAAGAGAAAAATACTGTAGGAATTAAAAAAAAAATTAAAAGATCAAACTATACTAAACTATTCTTCAATTGTAAAAGTCAATTCAAGTCACTTTGAAATTTAAGTGACAGGACTTGCTTGCTTGATTTAAAGCAACATTTTAAATATATGCTTGAGGATGTGATTGTGCACACAGTGTGGTATCTTTTACTGATGCATGACCATCTCAGAAAGTAAAAGTACGCAAAACATACACACAGAAAGGCAAGGCCAGCACTGAGTCTTAACAGCCAGGGTTCTTAGACTCTGAGGTTTTACAACTCTCTGAAGCCATAAAATATTTCACATAGCTTGACCTCAAAAGGAACCAAAAAAAAAAAAAAAAACCCTAAAAAATTTCGTTTAGCATGTTTGCTCACCACATACACCAACTAATTAACTGCTAAGTGACTTAAGAAAGAAGCAAAGCCAACTAGCTTTACAGGAAGCACCAGATAACTGATAGCAAATGGGTAGAGCTGTACGGAGCAGCTGAAAGCTAAGTTCACTATTTTCCATGAAACTCCAACAGAACCAGAAATGGCATTTAGCTCTGTAGTAAACCATCTTCTAGGTCAGCAGGAAGCTCATTAAGGACTGACAGGACAGGAGACAAGCACTTTTCAGAGTGCCACGGGAGTAATTTCCTGTGTGAAAAAGCTCACTGCTGTCCTTGCATTCCTCAGGGTGCATTTCTTCTCATCTCAGAGGATGTTGCTCTTCCACAGGAAGAGGAAGGAACCAGTTGTTACTGGATGTGTGGGCTGAGAGCTGTCGGGCATTTTCTGCATGCCTCAGTCTCAGCTGTGGGAACTGTGGATGCAGCTTGGATTCCCAGGCCTGGACAGTCCGTCTTACTGCAGCAGTCAGGAGGTCACCGTTTAGAAATACAGTAGCTCAGGAAGTTGGAAGGTAGAGAAACACTGGGAACTTCAACATCTCCAGTTCCCCAAAATGTGCTAATTTTCCACAGGAAATATTAAAAAGTATTTATTCTTTTGGGGTCTCAAGTGCCAATTTTAAAAGACCCTTTTGTAGAGTATCTCTCTCTTCTTATTAAAAGTATTTATATAGAAAAGTTTAACTAAAAAAATTAAATTACTTTTATCAACAGTTACAACTGCATAAAGTATTATTTAACTAGGACTATTTTTAAAATTTTGTTAATTAGTATATAATTTTTGGAAAAAGAAAGCATTTAAAATGTAAGTTTTCTTTCCCTGTGACCTTGAAACTTCAGGGAAATGAAGCTCAAAACAAATTTGTTACTGTATCTAAAGCAAATACTTGGGATTTAGTGATTATTGACATTTTTATTAAAAAACAACACTTCATTTGGATAAAAAAAAAGAAATCTTCTGACCCAAACTACTGATTTCTACAGAGGTACTGTCTTAGTAAATTCTGCAGCTTCAGATCTCCATACTAAGAACAAAAAGCCACGCTCCCTTTACAGACTAAAAAGTTTTTACCTTTTTTTAAAAAAACAATCCCTGAAACACATTTTTTAAAAAGCTCTGTCATCTCATTCACAGCTGTTAGTAGTTTGTAAAACATATGGGTCATGATGTACTTCAAAAGAAAGCACTCAATTAATCTGGAAATAATCTCTTTTCCTTCTTAATATTTTCTTTCCTATCTCTAAAATAGCTTGTACCTAAAAAACATATAAATCTTGTGTTTTCCATTTCTAAATGGTAAGAGATCTGTGAAAATGTTGTTTTTCTTCATTTACTTGTATTAATTATCATGTATATTCTTTTAAAAGTGACTCTGGATAATTTAATCACTTCTTAAAAATTTAAAGGGGAATATTTAAAAATTATTTTTCATACTTTATACGAAGAATTCTGATTTTACTCCTCTTAAGTATCTTAGAGCTCTATGCATTTAATTTTTCAAGTTGCTGAACCAAAAATTTACTGTATCACACTTGACATATTTACTTGAAATTAACTCATAACAAAAAAAACAAAAAACAAAACTCACTGCCATTGAGTCAGATCCAACTCACAGCAGCCCCTCCTTGGGTTTCTGAGGCAGTATCACTATGGAAGTAGATTGCCCTATCTTCCTTCCAAGGAAGGTTGGTGGGTTTGAACTGCCAGCCTTCTGGTTAGCAGTCAAATGCCTTAGGCACTACGCCACCAGAGCTCCAAGAGGAGGGCACAATTTTGTAAGTCACCAGCTACTGAGTCCAGAGAACTGCATTCTACACATGCCTACTATCATATCTTTCTCAAATCCTTACAATAGGGACAGTAAAAAGATAATACATAAAGATACCATAAAAATGTTTCCTCTAGCTCAGTAAGAGGCTACAATATTACAAACAAATACATTTAGTTTCAGAAATCACGCACACTAAACTTATAAATCAAATGCTACTTTATAAACC
>NW_006921930.1:1865937-1866648 GCF_000298275.1 Orycteropus afer afer
CCTGGGGGGGGAAGGGACAGGGAATCCCACATCCAATCTGTCAGGAAATCCTTTTGGTTTGATCTTTAAAATACATTCAGAATCCTATCTTTTATCAGCACTGCCTCTGCTACCACTCTGGGTGAAGTCACTCTTGCCTGCTGTCTAATTACTTAGTTTCCTAATTAGTCTCACTCTCAGACAGAGTGAACCTGTTCAAATGTAAGTCAGATCATGTCCCTCTGAGGGAAATGTCCAGTGTCTCTGTGTCATTTGCCCTCCGGCCTTCTATCATGGTTTCTTCTCACCTGGAGTGCTCTCCCCAAATATTCACATGATTTGGCCCCTTCATGCCTTCAGTTCTTCACTCAAATGTCACTTTTCACGTGACTCTTGCCCTGGTGATCCTACTTAAAATTGCACCCTCTTCCTATCTGCATTCATTGCTTTGTTCACCTCTGCATTTCTCTGTCCACTATATTATAAGGGAGCTCTGGTGGCACTGTGCCTAAGGCATTTGACTGCCAACCAGAAGGCTAGAGATTCAAACCCACCAGCCACTCCTCAGAAGGAAGGTTGAGCAATCTATTTCCGTAGTGTTATCGCTTTGGAAATCCAAGGAGGGGGTCACTATTAGTCGGATCTGACTCGACGGCAGTGAGTGTGGTTTGAGATATTGTATTAAGGAACTCTGGTGATGCAGTGGCAAGCACTGGGCTGCTAACCAAAAGG
>NW_006921930.1:1870557-1878508 GCF_000298275.1 Orycteropus afer afer
TATTCATAAGGTTTTACCTGGCCAATTCTTTGAGAAGTGGACGGCCTCTTCCTTCTTCCTAGTCTGTCTCAGTCTATCAGCTGGGCTGTTACCTGTGCACCAGGTGCATTTCGCTGGGTTTTAAACACCAGAGGCTCAGGCTCAAAACTCACCTCTACATGTCACCACAGTAGGATAAACCAACAGACAATTTGTCTTGCTGTTGGAAACCTCTCGTATCACTCCCACCTGGGTCCCTGTGGCTGACTGTTCCTCTGTCTGGCTTCCTGGCTTTTAATTCCCTTTCTCCTGCTTTTCTGGCCTGCTGCTTTGGGCATCCCTGAGTTGTCTCTCCTCACCTGTATCCTTGGGGCATATATGTATGTATGTATACATATATGGGAGCTCTGGTGGTGTAGTGTGTAAGGCACTTGACTGCTAACCAAAAGGCTGGCGGTTCAAACCCACCAGCCTCTCCTCAGACGGAAGGTTGGGCAATCTATTTCCGTAGTGATACTGTCACGGAAACCCAAGGAGGGGTCGCTATGAGTCGGGTCTGACTCGATGGCACATGAAAACAACAACAACAACACATGTATATATATGTTTATATACACACATACATACATACATACATATATATATATATATATATATGTTTATATGTATACATATATACACACACACACACATATCCCTAAACCAAACAAACCAAAATCACTGCCATCAAGTTAATACTGACTCATAGTGAACCCCTTTGGGTTTCTGAAGTGGTAAATCTTTACAGAAGTAGATTGCTCATTCTTCCTTCTGTGCCGTGGCTGGTGGTTTTGAACCACCAACCTCTGTTTAGCAGTCAAATGCCTTAGGCACTACACCACCACAGCTCTTTATACATATTCTAGAGTATTTTAAAATAATTTGATTACAGTTAATACTAAAAGAAAAAAGAAAAACCACTTTATATTGGGATATAGAATAGAAATTTCTCTCTTACTTGCATTTTGTGTTGTGGGGAGGTGGAGTCTAGGACATCCCATGGAGCCACATCATATGTCAATGCTAATGCTAAATGTTCTAGTACAAAACTGATGACAAAATCCTAGTCTAGTGTTAATGAAATCAACAAAAATATAAAAATAATTCAGTGGAATCTTGAACTAAATAACCTTTAGCAAATCAGTAATAAAAAGTGACAATGTAACCAAAATAAAAATCTAGGAATTTGAGATCAACATTTTTAATCCATGTACATCACTTTATGGAAACTTTTTACAACAGAGATTTTAAAATGCAAATTGTTAACAGCTTATCTTGATCCCAAAATATTGTATCATATTTCCTGTCTGGCATTAAGTACAAGATACAAACACAACAACTGTTATACTCTATGCAATAATTTCTTCTTTGTAATAAGATATCAGAGCACAAATAATGTATCAGTACCCTTAGGTCTAGAAATCATCTTGAATGTAATATTAAATCAAATCAAAGCAGGAGTGGAAGGCAATTATTTCTACTTTTATCCTACTAAGAAGTTTGCCAAATTAAGGTTTGAAGAATAGTCTCTTTTATGTCCCATCACAACAAAATAAATTTCTAAGGCAATGTTCTCCCGGTGTACAAAAACCAACCAAAGAAACTTCAAAAACAAACAGTAACCACAGTATCTATAATCCAAACTACTTTTAAACACTGGTTGTTTATTGTTATTGTTGTTGTTTGTTTTTTATCTTCCAATACTCTCTGGGTATTTAAATTACAATCACATGCAAAGTTCACATCAAAAATATTTAATGCAATTGTGCTGCACACAAGAGTAGACAAACTTCCCTGACAAAAGAGATGACTAATTAAGAATTAGGTACTATTAGATTAATGGGAAGGCAAACAGTTACAAGTGATTTCACTTTACTTTTCTAACCAACCATCCATCAATAAACTAAAAGAAAGATACATACATTGAAAATTTAAAGGAAAGCACTTTAAAGATATTCTTTTTAAAATATGAATGTTTCATGAGCATCTATATCCTTAGAGAATATTAGGAGTGGTTACACCTTTCTGGGGGTGTGCAGCTCTTTTCCAAATTGTAAAAGAACTTATCTATGAGACTTCATTAGCCTAATTCCAAACTAATTTTTATAGCAAACAAATATTTGTTGTATTGTGAATCTCTCTGTTTGCTTGTTTTATGTTTATGGGGCATTAAGCATACAACTCAAAGTAACCACTTCCTTTTATTGCCTATATTGGGTTGAATCATGTGAAAACACTGGTAACAGACCATTTTTGCCTACAAAAGGCAATTTCACATGATTCAATTTCACATTATTCCCTATGCAGATAACTGTACTTTTTAACTTTATTCTGCTTTGCAACATGACAACTATAAACTTGGCTAGGTGTTTACACAGAATTGTCCCCGGAAGTCTTACACACACACCATATTCCTTGAATTAGGGAACTATAACAGGGACTTGGCACCTCTAGATTACCCCAGGGACAGACACCCTGCTGTTATTTGCTAAGGGGCAGTTACACCCACCTCCACATCACATTGTCTATAGAGACTCTGGATGCCTCAGGTCATGAGGCTTTGCAAAGCTTGAAGAGTACTGGCAGAGGACTCTCAAAGGACAGACCAAACTTAGATAACTGTGATATCTTCTAGGCCAGGAACACCCAATGTTAGTCTACAGACTACTTCACAAGGAGGTACAACATATCATAAACTATCTACTTTTTTGGTTCCCTTCTCACTCACCATAAGGGGGAAAAAGCCCAATTGAGCTTAATCTGTCAGTTTCAACAGCATGCCTTTAATTCATTCATTCAGCATAAATAGATTGAGCACCTACTATAAACCAGGCATTGAGGCAAGAATTAGATGGTTTAGTTAATTTTTATTCCTGTAAATCAGTCATTAATACAGAAATGCTGACAGGGTTATTTTATGAACATTCTAAGAGAAGACCACAGACCAGCTTGACATTCTAGTTGTCCAATGATTCCTGTATTTCCTTTTGAAAATAAAACACTTGGTTGCCCTCCAGCTGATTTCTTGTCATGGGAACTTCTCATGAAAGATCTAAGAATATTCTCTGCTATGGGATCAATACTGAAAGTACCCTTTGGTAATTAGAGTCCTTTCTGGTAATTAGAGTGTTTGAAATGTTGTAACACCAGCCTTTTGTGTTTCTGGTTGTTTGTTTCATTTTTGTTTTTTTATTTTGACACATATTAACAATTTACCAAAAACATTTAACTAAACTCACACCATCCCAGCAGTTTTGTCCAACATAATGCCATTCTTCCCATCTGTTTTTATGACTAGTTATGCACTAACTAGAAGTAAGTTTAGTATCTTTGAAAGGCAATTAGCAAAGCAGGAAATGTGTTCTGTGACCACAAGTGGAATATCACCTGATGGCACCTTCATAGGTCCTGAGATAGAAGAGTATGGATTAGCCCAAGTTTCAGGGTCTTAAAGGTAAAGGCCTTTTTTTTTTTTGCAATCAATACTGCATATACCTTGTGGCTATTTAGAAACACTATAAATATTACTTTCTTCACGAGGTTTTTTTTCTATGCTAAAATGTTAGGCTACTTAGCCCATATTTTATTGCTTTCCCTATACATCTTTTTTTTTTTTTAAGGAGCTCTGGTACTGTAGTGCCTAAGGCACTTGACTGCTAACCAGAAGACTGGCAGTTCAAACCCACCAGCCATTTCCCAGAAGGAAGGTTGGGCAATCTACTTCCATAGTGATACTGCCTCGGGAACCCAAGGAGGGGTCGCTATGAGTCGGGTCCGACTCGATGGTACATAACAACAAACAACAACATACATCTTTTAAGGAAAATGGATTCTGCCAAATAATTAAATAGTACATAAACATCAAAGAAAACTTACAGTGGTAGAATCAAAAGAAAGGATGTCCACAACAGGGGGATTAGAAGTCTGCAAATCGATTACCTCTAGCTTTGGGTTAATCTGTATACATGTGAAAAAAAGTAATATTAGATTTTTATACCACAAGAAACAGGATGTTATTTGTGAAAAACTAAGAATATTTCATAATGTGATATGTAATTAAAATATATTGGTATATTTATGAAAAAAAGGTGTAAAACTTTCAACCAAAATATTTAGCATCCCAAATCTACCAAATCAATCAATCACAACAAAGCTTAATTTATAATACAAATAAAAGTTTGCTTTCATATTAGAAAATCAATGTGATTCACTTATAAAGAGATTTTAATAATAAAATAAAACGACCAACCCGAAAGGATGCAGGAAAAAATCCTAGCCATTTTATTAAGACAAGAAAAGGAAATAAAGAGTATAAGAAATAAAGGTGTAAGAACTGGAAAGAAAGAAATCAAATTGTCATTCACACAGAGTATGATTCTCTCTGGGGAAAATGCAAAACAATCTATTGTTAAATCATTAGAGCTATTACGAGAGTTAACAAGATTGCTAAATATGAAATAGATACATGAAATCAACTGCATTTCCACACTCCAGCACACAGTTAGAAAATGTATTTTTTAAAATGACACCATTCAGCCAAACAACAGACAGCCCTACGAGCTGACCACCTACACCACAGAGATCCACAGCTTAGAACAATCAACCACGGGAGATCAGAAGGGTCGCATTTGCACAGGGAGAAAGGTAGGGACGCAGAAATGCACAGCCAAGAAGGACACAGGGAAAGAGTGACCACAGGGAGAACTGGGAGGCCAGAAAATATAATCAGTGTCACAAAATAAAACACGTATGAACTATTGAATGTAAAACAAATCTGCTTTGTAAAATGTCTCTCAAATCACAATGAAGAGTAAGAAATAACACCATTTGCAATACCATAAAAATTTAAACTACATCAGAATATAAAAATATGTATAAGACTTCCATGGAGAAAATAATAAAGCTCATGTAAATACATTAAAGAAAGACTGAATAGAAAGCTACACCATAATGAGCTTAGAAATAGAGCTCTGTATATATAGAAAATAAACGTAAGACTAAAATGGTACCCCACATCAATACAGCAAGGATGATCTGAGGTTGAGAAAATGGATTCACTGTATGGATCTCTTCGAATACTACACGCAAAGGTAGACAGCAGATAAATGAGAAAACTAAATGTTAAAATATAAAGGTAATAGAAGAAAATGTACATCTCTGGAACCTGGAGTTGAGAAGGGCATCTTAAAAACTTCAAAAGCAAAACCAAAAGGCATTAAAAAGAAAAAAAGATGCACTGATTATACCAATTCAGTAGTTCTGTGTCTCAATGGATGTCACACAGTTAATAATCCAATTACAGAACAGGAGGAGATATTATGGTATCTAAAACTGGAAAAGGAGAAATGTATAAGAAAATAGATAAATAAACCTATGAAATATATAGGAAATATAAAATATATTTAAAAAAAAAATTATAAATCAATATGAAAAGGGCAGGAACCCCAAGGAAAGAGAAACCCTAAAAGCTAACCAGCTTGTGAAAAGATGTTCAGATATATTACTAATGAGGAAAAGGAAAATTAAAGCAAAATACTACTTCACACCTATTAGATTACAAAAATTACAATGTTCAGTGATGCCAATATTGTTCACAGTAGCGTTGTTTGTAATGGCCAAAACAAAACAAAGCCCAAAGCCCAAACTGGCAATACTCCAAATGTCTATCAAGAGTAGACTAAAAAAACTAACTAACTAACTCACTGCCATCAAGTCAATTCTGACTCACTGCGACCCCTATAGGCTTTCTGAGATGGTGAATCTTTACAGAAGTAGATTGGCCCATCTTCCTTCTGCAGAGTGGCTGGTGGGTTTGAACCACCAACCATCTGGTTAACAGTCAAATGGCTTAGGCACTGCAACAACAGAGCTCCCAAGAGTAGACTACATACATAAATTATAGGAATTAGTACTGTGGTAAATTCACTGGCATACTGTTTGGCAAAGACAATGAATGAAATACAACTATGTGCAACATGAATGAATCTCAGGATTTAATGTTAAATGAAAAAGCAAGTTATAGAAAAATATACTCAATGATTCCATTTATGAAAAACAAAGATCAAAACCATTCAAAAGTAAACAATATCTGTATTATAGATTCAAGCATATATAGTAAAATTACAAAGAAAATCAAGGAAATGATTAGAGTGTTGACGACTTCTGAGGAAAGTTATTTCAGAATTCAAAGATAAAATAGTAACTGATACTACACCACCACTACTGAATAGTTATTAAGCATCATGGATCCAAAGAAATAAATGACATTTCTGGCTATCATACTTGCAATCTGTTTCTCAAACAAAACATAATTATAATAAAAGGGAAAAAGATAGAACTTCATATCAAATGAATGGTATTAGCAGTAAATAACAAAAGCACCTCAAAGGAACTGATGACTGAGCATTTAAACAGTGAGAAAGGCAACCTATTGAGGAAGCAGAGCTTTAAGATGGCTCCTTAAAAAAAAAAAAAAAAGAGAGACTGAGGTAAACTGAAGAAGAGCATTCCTGAGCAGATGCAGAAGCTGACAAGATACTTTTACAACTGGGTAACAGGAGACAATTAAAGAGGTTGACAGGGGTCAAATTGTGAGGAGTGAAGGAATTTGGAAAGGTACAGAAAAATTACAGGCTAAAATGTGTTTTAAAAACAGTCACTTGGCAGAGACATGTATTGTCTCCAGAAAAAATAAGGAAGGGGCAAGGTTGTGGTGGCTTCCTGGCCATAGCCAACTACCTTGAGGGAGCGAGTAGTTGGACCTCTGGGCTTGGAACCCTGGTTTTGGAACTCTGGTAGCAGGGGCCATCTAGTTCAATTAGCATACAATACTAGGAAGATGGGGCAATCTACTTCTGTAGTCATACTGCCTCGGAAACCCAAGGAGGGGTCGCTATGAGTTGGGTCTGACTTGACGGCAAACAACAACAACAACAACAACTACACAAAAACAATGTTCTACATCCTACTTTGGTGAGTAGTGACCAGGACCTTAAAAGCTTGCAAGCGGCCAGCTAGATGAAACGATGAGTCTCTCCTTGTCTAGAGCAAAGAACAACGTAGGAAATCAAAGATGCATGGAAACAATTAGTCCAAGGGACTGGCAGACCATGTGATCCTCAGCCTATATGACCATGACACCAGAAAACCTAAGTGATACCCGGCTACCTGTCAACCGCTTGGCAAGGGATCAGTGCAGGAGATCCTGGATAGAGTGGGAGAACAATGTGGAACAAAACTAAAAAATCATTTAAAAAAAACAAGACCAGATTTGCTGGTCAGATAGAGCCTGGTGAAACCCCTGAGACTATGGCCGCTAGCCACCCTTCAGGTCTGGAACTGAACTTATCCTGTTGCTTTCAGCCAAACAATAGACAGGAATATGGGGTGAGCAATTGCATCAGGTAGATACACCCCTTGGAGCGATCAACCATGGGAGAACAGAAGTGCAGTGTTTACACAGGGAGATAGTTCAGGGGTTGGAAGTGCATGGGAGGGAAGGACACAGGGAAGAGGTTAACTATAGGGACCAAGTGGGAAGAGAACTGTTACATTACAGGGAATTGCAGTCAATGTCACAAGACAAAATGTGTATGGGCTGCAAAAAAAAAAAAAGAGAAGAATAAACAAGGGATAACAGGCCACCACTACAATAGTCCAGGAGGGTGCTGATAAGGACAGCCCTTAGGTGTTAAGAGGGGTAGAATAATTTTAAACACTTATCATGTTTGATGGTTGCAGATGTAATTTTAGAAACAGTAAGATCATTTCATACTTATCCAGAACATTGCGTTAGAGGGAGAGATGTATATGCGCAGCAATCAACATGTTAAATTAAAGAAGGAATAAGCTGGTCAGGGTGAGAGCAAGTAGCTCAGCTCAACCAGCCAATGACTTTTATGTCTTTCTGGTTGCTCCACAGCAACCAGAGGGA
>NW_006921930.1:1878608-1880829 GCF_000298275.1 Orycteropus afer afer
CCCCCCCCCCCCCCCCCCCCCGCTTCTTTTAGCTCTGGCTGAGTGCAGAGTTGAAGCAGACAGCTCCTAAAGAAACTGAAGGTGACTCATTTTCCTTTCCCTCTTCGACTAGGCATCCAGAGAAACTTGTTTGCAGACATTTCATTCTCTTTTATCTACTGCCACCTAGTGTACATATGAAATGGTTTACCTACAAACATGCAACTTGATCTCACCATCTGAATCGCAATTGCCCAAGAAATCTAAATCATATGGAAATAGCATGTCTCATAGAAAAAATCCTTGAACAAGAATTCAGGAAACTCTTTATGTAAGTACCTAATAGTATTTCACCCCATTATGTCACAAGTTGTTACTACATGCATTAAAAGGACTGGTAAATTCTTACTAGTAAAATGTTACAGTCCTCTCCATAGAAAAAGTATGCTAAGGCAATGACACCTGTAATTATTTCCTGGTTAACTCCAGGAACATTATCTGTATGATCTAGCTCCCTATCATGGGAAGAACCCTTTAATAACTGTTGTTGTTAGGTGCCATTAAGTCAGTTCTGACTCACGGCGACCCTATGCACCAACAGAACGAAACACTGACTGGTCCTGCATCATCTTCACAATCACTGCTGTTTGAGCCCATTGTTGCAGCCACTGTGTCAATCTATCTCATCGAGGGTCGTCTTTTTCGCTGACCTTCTACATCACCAAGCATGATGTCCTTCTCCAGAGAATGGTCCCTTCCTGCTGATGTGTACAAAGCGCTAAGCCGAAGCTGCACCATACTCGCTTCTAAGGAGCATTCTGGCTATAATTCATTAAAGACAGATTTGTTTGTTCTTTCAGCCCATGGTATATACAATGTTCTTCACCAACACCATAAATGAAATGCATCAATTTTTCTTTGGTCTTCCTTTATTCATTGTCCAGCTTTCATATGCATATGAGGTGATTGGAAATACCATGGGTTGGATCAGGCACACCTTAGTGCTCTTTGCTTTTTTAACACAGGACTTATGCAGCAGATATGCCCAATGCAACCATTTGTTTGATTTTTCGACTGCTGCTTCCATGGGCATTATTTTGCAGCCACATAAAATGAAATCCTTGACAATTTCAATCTTTTATCCATTTATCATGATGTTGCATTATTGGTCCAGTTGTGAGGATATTTTGCTTCTTTATGTTGAGGGGTAATCCATACTGAAGGCTGTAGTCCTTGATCTTCAGTAAGTGCTTCAAGTCATCTTCAATTTCAACAAGCACAGTGATGTCAACTGCATATCAAAGGTGTTCATGAGTCCTCCACCAATCCTGATGCTGTGATTTTATTCATATCATTCAACTTCTTGGATTGTTTGCTCAGCATATATATTGAATAAGTATGATGAAAGCATACACGCCTGATGCACACCTTTCCTGATTTTAAACCACGTATTATTCCCTTGTTCTGTGTGAACAACTGCCATTTAGTCTACGCACAGGTTCCTTATGACCACAATAAAGCATTCCAGAATTCCCATTCTTCAAAATGTTATCCATAATTTGTTATGATCCACACAGTTCAATGCTTTTGCATAGTCAATAAAACACAAGTAAACATCTTTCTGGTATTCTCTGTTTTCAGCCAAGATCCATCTGATACCAGCAGTGATATCCCTTATTCCACATGGTCTTCTGAATCCAGCTTGAATTTCTGGAAATTTCCTGTCAATATATTACTGCAATCATTTTTTACTTATCTTCAGCAAAATTTTACTTGCATGTGATATTAATGATATTGTTTGATAATTTCCACTTTCCGTTGTATCACCTTTCTTTGGAATGGGCACAAATATAGATCTCTTCCAGTTGGTTGGCCAGTATCTGTCTTTCAAATTTCTTGGTATAGATGAGAAAGGGCTTCCAGCATTGAATCCATTTGTTGAAACATCTCAATTAGTATCTGTCTACTCCTACAACCCGGATTATCATCAATCTCTTCAGTGAAGCTGGAACTTTTTCCTTCAATACCATTGCTCTTGATCATATGCTACCTCCTGACATGGCTGAACACTGACTAACTCTTTTTGATACACAGTAACTCTGTGTATTCCTTGCATCTTCTTTTTATTTTTATTTTATTTTATTTATTGTGATTTGGGTGAAGATTTACAGAGCGAATTCACTTTCCATACAGCAGTTCACATATACTTTGTCTCATGTCATTGACCACAGTTTACAATGAA
>NW_006921930.1:1880929-1882279 GCF_000298275.1 Orycteropus afer afer
TCCCAGTGACCATCCCTCCATACTCTCCTACACCCTGAGCTGTCTCCCTGTGCATAAGCAGCCCTTCCTTCTCCCATGATTGTTCTCTCCAGGGCGTCTGTCTACTTGAGGTAAATGTTTAACTCACATGCCGTAGACTGTTTGGCTGGAAACCACAGGTGTGGTTTCAATTCCAGGGCAGCTAGGGGCCATAGTCTCAGTGGTTCCACCAGGCTCTATTGGACCAGGAAACCTGGTCCCCACCTTATTTATTTTTTTTCCCCTCCAACTGATTTTGAGTTTTGTTCCACATTATTCTCCCTCTCTATCCAGGATCTCCTACATGCCTTCCAAGTGGATGACAGTGATAGCCGGGCACCATCTAGTTCTTCTGGTCTCATAGTTGTATAGGTCTTGCATCTTCTTTTGATGCTTCCTGCGTTATTCAATATTTTTTTTCCCATAGAATCCTTCAGTGCTGCAACTTGAGGCTTGATTTTTTTCTTCAGTTCTTTCAGCTTGAGGAATGCCAACCATGTTCTTCTTTTTAGGTTTTCTAACTCCCAAGTCTTTGCACGTTTCATCATAATACTTTGTCTTCTTGAGCTGCCCTCTGAAATCTTTTGTTCAGCTCCTTTGCTTTGCCATTTCTTCTATTTGCTTTAGCTACTCTAAGTTCAAGAGTGTTTTGGTTACCTAGTGTTGCTCCGACAAGAACATACCACAAATGGGATGGCCTCAATAAACAGGAGTTTATTATGCTAAAGTTTGGAGGCTTTAAGTCTGAGTTCAAAGTGCCAAGCTCTAGGGGCTGGGTGAAAGCCCCTCAACCTTGGGCTTCAGCTCTGCCTCCTGCTCCTGGCCCACTGAAGGTAGAGGCTTTTCTCCACTCAGACAGTTGCTGGCTGCTAAGGATTCCAAGCCCAAGGTTGTCAAGTAAAAAGGCACAGTCCCAATGTTACCAAACCACAAGGCAGGCCATTAATTCAAGTCAACTGAAAGTCCCAAGGTCGGCAGAGCATGGCAGGCTGCTGAACAATGACACAGCTACATGCAGAGTTAAAGCATGCCATAAGCTAGAGACTGTTCCCCCAAGGCTTCTCCTGATATACAGGAAGCAGACCGCATCCCTAAGGCAGCCACTCAGCTGCTCACAGTAGATTCCACCATGGAGTAGATTACCAGTCTCATCATGGGGAATAATTACCACCAGCTGCCCAGCCACTCTCAAAATAGGACTGGGAAAGAGTTGCAACATCTGAGTAAACCCAGCCTTAACCATATGAAAAAGAGAAAGCTTTTGAGACCTTCATTTGCTGATGTGGCACCACTCAAATTGAAGAGAAAGAGCCACAGACATCCATTAATCAT
>NW_006921930.1:1885106-1891750 GCF_000298275.1 Orycteropus afer afer
TTACCTGCTAACCAGAAGGCTGGCGGTTCAAACCCACCAGCCACTCCTCGGAAGGAAGATGGGGCAATCTTCCGTAATGATACTGCCTCGGAAACCCAAGGAGTTTCGCTATGAGTCAGGTCTGACTCGATGGCACTTAAGAACAACAACAACAACATACTCAAGGTTGCACTTTGGCTCTCACCGATTTATTTCGACTCGAACTTGCACCTGTGCAAGGCACATGGCCTTATCTGCAGTTGGCCCTGGGCTTGTTTTAAATGATGATATTGAGCATTATCTCCTTCCACAGATGTAGTTGATTTGATTCTTGTGTATTCCATTCAGTGATGTTCACATGTATAGTCATTGTTTATGTTGTTGCAAAAAGGTATTTGCAACGAGTAAGTCATTAGTCTTGCAAAATTCTATCCTGTGATCTCTGGTATTGTTTCTATCATCAAGGCCATATTTTCCAGCTACTGACCCTTCTTGTTTGTTTCCAACTTTCTCATTGTATTTACCAGTAATTATCAATGCATCTTCACTACATGTTTCATCAAATTCAGACTGCAGAAATTGGTAAAAATCTTAAATTTCTTCATCTTCAGCAGTAGTGGCTGGTGCAAAATTTGACTAATAGTCGTATTAACTGGTCTTCCTGTGGCTGTTAAACTATTGCTGACAGTGTTTTACTTCAGGCTAGATGCTGAAACTGTTGTTGTTTTGGGTGATGAATACAACACCATTCGTCTGAAATTTGTCATTCCCAGGATAGTAGACCCTATGTTTGCACAATTCAAAATGGCCAAGAGCAGCTCATTTCAGTTCACTAATGCCTAGGATATCAATTTTTACGCTTTCCATTTCATTTTTGATGACTTCTAATTTTGCTAGATTCATACTTTATACATTCCACATTCTGATTAATGCATGTTTGTAGCTGTATCATTTTGAGTCATACCACATCAGCAAATGAAGGTCCTGAAAACTTTACTCTATCTACATGATTAAGGTGGACTCTACTTTGAGGAAGCAGCTCTTTCCTAGTCATATTTTGAGTGTCTTCCAGCCCGAGGGGCTCATCTTCCAGCACTGTATCAGAGAATTTTCTGCTGCTATTCATTACATTTTCACCTGGCCAATATTTTCAGAAGTAGATGGCCAGGTCTTCCTTTCCAGTCTGCCTAAGTCTGTAGGTTGTGTCCAAACCTGTGTCCCACGGGTGACCCTGCTGGTATTTGAAATACCAGTGGCATAGCTTCCAGCATCACAGTGACATGCAAGTCATCAAAGCACAACAAACTGACAGGTGGGTGGTGGTTTAATAACTAGAATTGCCTTAAAATGGAGTGGGCTGCTTTATGCAAAAGGAGACTTGATTGTACAGTGGCTAAGTGCTTGTCTGCTAACCTAAAGGTTGGTGGTTGGAGCCCACTGACAAAATATTATTAAACAAATATTTGATTACTTTGAAGAAAATTTTCCTTCCTGCTGACTATCATACAGAATTTCACATCCAATTTACAAATTAAGGAAATCTCAAATGTCCATCATAAAACAAACCCTCAGAAAAAGATTAACAAATTCTTCTGATTCACTTAATATATTCTCTTTCTAATAGATATTGCAATTGTCTTGCAATTAATTTTCTATAATAACTATTTTTATGTGTTATTGTCCATGAGCTCTATCATCATCTCTAAGAATAACTCTATTTTCTTCCTATCAAAATATGCAAACCAAAACCAACCAAATCCACTGCCATCAAATTGATTTGACTCATAGTGAACCAGTAAGACAGCAAAACTGTGTTATAGGATTTCCAAGGCTGTAAATCTTTAAGAAGCAGAGTGCCTCATTTTCCTCCTATGGATTGGCTGGTGAGTTCTAATCACTGACCTTTTGCTTATTAGCAAAACACCTTGACCATTGTGCTGCCAGCACTCCTTAAAATATGGAAAAGAGGGGGCAACACTCAGGAAAAGAGCCTCACATACACATATTCAAGTAGGAAGGTTTGGCACTGTCTGGAAAGTGGGACTGTGCAATGACGCTCCTGTGAGTTTGAAGAAGACAGACTCAGCGTGAACTAGTGATGTGATACAGCACAATGTGGCCTGGTTCAGACATCTTATATAAACCTTAGGCTTCTTGCCAACAAGCAAAAGAAAAGGAACTGTTCTCTCTTTTTTTCGTGTGTTAAATGAGGCTATCACTTTATTTATTTATTTATTTTTGCAACATGGGTCAATGCATTTTTTTTTTTTTTTTTTGCAATGTTCCCTCCCCTCCACTCCCACCCCTGGTAACCAACAAAGAAAGTTTCCTCCCATATATAAACCTTTCTTTTGACTTTTTACAATAGTGAACTAATACTATATTTGTCCGTCTGTGATTGACTTATTTCACTCAGCCTCTTTTTTTTAAAGTTAAGAAAGAGTAAATGCGCCAGGAACACTACAAAAGATCTGTAGTTAAACCAGTCAAAAAGTTACAGGAGAGGTTTGTTTCACACAGCTAATGTAAGGTGTGAGAACCTAGGGTTTTGTGTGTCATGTCTTCTTTAATGTGGCCTTCCATCTCTTGTTTATTTTAAAAGCAACTGGCTATCATCTGGTCTCTGTCTATTTGTTGTTGTTGTTATGTGCCATCAAGTCGGAGTGGACTCATAGTGACCCCTCCTTGGATTTCTGAGGCAGTATCACTATGGAAGTAGACTGCCCCATGTTCCTTCTGAGGAGTTTGTTAGGTGGTACCTAAAGTCTCTAACTCTGTAGGATGCTCTACCTGTAAGCTGGTAGAGCACTTACAGCTGGCAAGTGGGTGGTTTCCACAAAAAGTCAAAGGATTTCACTCCACAGATTGTTGTTCTCAGGTGCCATCAAGTTGGATCTGATTCGTAACAACCTTATGTAAAACAAAACACTGCCCAGACCTATGCCGTCCTCAGAATTGTTGCTATGGTGGAGCCCACTGTTGCAGCTGCTGTGTCAATCCATCTTGAGGGTCTTCCTCTTTTTTGCTGACCTTCTACTTTACCTAGCATGATGTCCTTCTCCAGGGACTGGTCCCTCCTGATAACATATCCCAAGTACATGAGATGAAGTCTTGCCATCCTTACTTCTGTGGAGCTTTCTGGCTGTACTTCTTCCAAGACAGATTGGTTTGTTCTTCTGGTAGTCGGTGGTATATTCAATAGTCTTCACGAACACCATAATTCAAAGGCATCAATTCTTCTTTGGTACTTCTTATCCATTATTCAGCTTTCCCATGCATATGATGCAAATGAAAATACCATGGCTTGAGTCAGGTGTACCTTAGTCCTCCCAAGTGACATCTCTGTGCTTTTTAACACTTTAAAGAGGTCTTTTACAGCAGATATGCTATAATATGTTGTTTGAATTTTTGACTGCTGCTTCCATAGGTGTTGATGGTGGATCCGAGTACAATGAAATCCTTGACAACATCACTCTTTTCTCCATTGATCATGATATTGCACTTATTGGTCCAGTTGTGAGGATTTTTGATTTTTTTATGCTGAGGTGTAATCCATACTGAAGCCTGTAGTTGTTGATCTTCACAGTTAAGTGCTTCAAGTCCTCTTCACTTTCAGCAAGCAAGACTGTATCACATGCATATCACAGGTTGTTAATGAGTCTTCTTTCAATCCTGATGGCTTTGTTTTTATTCATATAGTCCAGCTTCTCACATTACTTGTTCAGAACAGAGCAAACAGCAAATAATAATATATACTGAGTTGTATAGTAAAAGGATACGAGCCTAATGAATACCTTTCCATGCACTATTCTCCTGTTCTGTTTGAAAGACTGCCACAATTCAAGTGAGCCTCAATAAAATACTAATAAACAAAATAAAATACAAATCATAAAGGTGTCACCATACTTCAAACTCAGAAATGAAACAATCTTGGTTACTGCAAAAAGAAAAAGCATAATTAATTAAATTTTATAGATACTGTTTCCTTCATTCTCTAAAATAGTATTTTATTGTGTTTTTGGTGAAAGTTTACACAGCAAACTAGGTTCCCCTTTAGTAATTACCACACAAATTTTTCAGTAACATGGAGTACATTTTTCACAATGTGTAAAGAGTCTCATTAATTCCATTCTGGATGTTTTGTTTCCTGTAATCTGGTTTCCCTGTCCCTTTACCCTTTCATCTTTGCTGTAGAGTAACTGTTGACCATTCAGTTCCATAAAGGTGATTTTTTAAAAGTATACAGTATTCATGGGAACCATCCTCCATTTTATGACCCATCTGTTATTTAGCTAAAAGGTGAACTTACCAGATAGCTTCAGTTCAAGGCTCAACTGATCTAGCAAGTCTGAACTTACAAACTTGAGTTCTGTTCCACAAATTTCTCCCCTTCCATCACAGCCATTGTGGCTCTGATCAGAACAATCATTAGTGGTAGACTAACTCTTCTGGCCTCAGCAGATGAGGCCATGGCTCATGGCACTGTTAGTCCTGTAGTCTAGTTTCTTCCCTAAATCTTTCGAGGCCATGGTTCATGTAGATTGTTAGTCTATAGTTTCTTCTCTCAGTCTTTGATTTCCTCCTTTCTCTTTTGCTCCAGACAGGAAGAGACTGATAGCAATATCTTAGATGTCTGCTCACAAGCCTGCAAGACTCCACATATCACTCACCAAAACACGATGTAGAACATAAACTTTATGAACTATATTATGTCAACTCACTGAACTGAATGACTGCCACAATTCAAATGAGCTTCAATAAAATACTAATGAACAAAATAAAATATAAATCATAAGGCTGTCACCATACTTCAAACTCAGAAATGAAACAATCTTGGTTACTGCAAAAAGAAAAAGCAAGACCATCATCCTAAGGCTCCAAACTCAGAAAACCAATCCCATGAGATGTTTGGTTATGTCTAAAAAGTATCGATAACTGTGCTCCCTATGTGCCATACATGCACATATATATATATATATATATATATATATACGAATGCACACACGTTTATATTACATATATATATACCCACACACATATCTATAGGTTCATGTGTATATCCATATACACAATACATACCTATACACATATATGTGCATATACACATACCTATGTAACCACACATACATATCCAAGCATTTACTAAAAACATCTCTTTTTTCTTGTACACATCTTTGTGATACCATTTACCTTGGTAAAACTATGCACACTTCATCCACATTCAGTGTTACCTTTCACACCATCAAAAATCTCAGAGTGCTTCTTCCTCCCATCCCCACCCCACCTGCCCATCCCTGGTAACTACCAATGAACACTGATTTCCATATGTGTATCTATTGTTAAGAGGCTCTGGTGGTGTAGTGCCTAAAGCATCTGACCACTAACCAGAAGGCTGGCAGTTCAAACCCACTAGCAACTTCATGAAAGAATACTGGGCAATCTACTTCTGTAGAGATACTGCCTTGCAAACCCAAGGACAGGTCAATGAGTCAGATCCAACTCAATGGCAGTGAGTTTGGTGTGTGTGTGTGTGTGTTTTTTTTTGGTATATCTATTCTTGTCTTTTCATAAAAATGAGATCAGACAATATTTGTCCTTTTGTGACTGACTTATTTCTCTCAGCATAATGTCCTCCAGATTCATCCATATTATATTTTGAGGACTTATAGTTATTCTTCAGTGCTGAGTAATATTCCATCATATGCATGTACCACATCTTATTTATTCATTCATCTGTTGATGGACACTTAGGTTATTTCCATATTTTTACTATTGTGAATAGTGCTGCAATGAACATAACCCTGCAGATGTCTGTTTGTGTTACTTCTATTGTTTCCCTCACCATATGTGTAGAAGTGGGACTGCTGAATCATGACATAGTTCTAGTTCTAGTTTTTAGAGGAAGCACCATATCATTTCCCATAGTGGTTATACATTTTACAGTCCCACCAGCAATGAATAAGGGTTCTGGTTTCTCTACATCATTGTCAGCATTTGTTGTTATCTGTTTTTTGGATCAGTGCCATTTCAGCAGGGGTGAGATGGTATCTCACTGTAGTTTTGATTTGAAAATCTCTAACGGCTAATGATCATGAACATCTTTTCATGCTTGAATGTCCCCTTTGGTGAAGTGTCTGTTCATATCATTTGCCCATTTTTAAAATTGTGTTGTCTTTCTGTTGTTGAGTTGCTGAAGTTTTCTATACATTTTAAAGATTAGAACCTAATCAGATGTGCAGTTCCTAAAGATTTCCTCCCAGTCCATAGCTTTTCTGTTTACTCTTTCAATGAAGTCTTTTGATGAACGTAAGTATTTAATTTTTTATAAAGTTCCACTTAATCTATTTTGTCTTCTGCTACTCATACATTTGTAGTTGTGTTTGATAATCACTAAAAAAAAAAAAAAATTAGATCCCATAGTTTTACCCCAAAGTTTTCGTCCAAGTACTTTATGGTTTTAGCTTTAACATTTAGGACCTGCGGTGTAGTAAATTACTTAGTGTGGCTTTTCTACCCATAAGTCTTTGTAAACTCCAAGGTGGAATTTGCTATGAGCAACTGAGGAGCTCCTAATTGCTGAAGGTGTCCACCTGGAGTATTTCTGTTGGGAGTGGCACAAAACAATGTTCTGGGAGATGCCCACTCTCTCTCAGGTGCTTAGAGTT
>NW_006921930.1:1896425-1897679 GCF_000298275.1 Orycteropus afer afer
TTCCCAGTCCTATTTTGAGAGCCTTCTAACCTAACCGGACTATTCATAAAGTTGTGCGGTAATGTATCAAACAGTATTTCTTTGCTATTCATAAGGTTCTTCCTGGCCAATTCTTTGAGAAGTGGACGGCCTCTTCCTTCTTCCTAGTCTGACTCAGTCTGTAAACTGGGCTGATACCTGTGCACCATGTGCATCCCACTGTGTTTGAAACACCAGTGGCTCAGCCTCAAAAGTCACATGAACACACCACCATGGTAGGACAAACTGACAGACAAGTTTGTCTCCCTGTTGGAAACCTCTCGTTCCACCCTTACCTGGGTCGCTGAGGCTGACTCCTCCTCTGTCCGGATTCCTGGGTGTTTTAATCCCCTTTCTCCCGGTCTCCCGCCCTGCTGCTTTGGGTATGCCTGAGTTCTCTCTCCTCACCTGGATCCCTGCGGCTGACTGCTCCTCTGTCTGGGTTCCTGGCTTTTTAATCCCCTTTCTCCTGTTCTCCCACCCTGCTGCTTTTGATATGCCTGAGTTCCCTCCACTCACCTGGATCCCTGCGTTTGACTGCTCCTCTGTCTGGGTTCCTGGCTTTTTAATCTCCCTTTTCCCGTTCTCCCACCCTGCTGCTTTGGGCGTGCCTGAGTTCCCTCTCCTCACCTGGATCCGTGCAGACTGCTCCTCTGTCCAGGTTCCTATCTTTTATTCCCCTTTCTCCTGCTCTACCGTCCTGCTGCTTTGGGAGTGCCTGGGTTCTCTCTCCTCACTTGGACCCCTGAGGCTGACTGCTCCTCTGTCTGGGTTCTTGGCTTTTAATCCCCTTTCTCCCGCTCTCCCGCCCTGCTGCTTTGGGCATGCCTGAGTTCCCTCTCCTCACCTGGATCCCTGCAGCTGATTGCTCCTCTGTCGTAGTTCCTGGCTTTTAATCCCCTTTTCCTCACTCTCCCAGCCTACTTCATAGACATACCTTCAGAGACAAACCTAGTAGTTCAGGATGTCCACCCATCTATCCATCCATATACCCATGTTTGCCTTCACTGACAACGCTGTACTATATGTGCAAAAAGGGTTCATCTTTGTTGTCTGTACCTCCCATGTACCTCCCTATTTTTTCCTCTTCCTCAATGCCACTATATTGATCACTCACGTTTGGTACACTGCCCTTCTCTTCACCCAAATCAATACTTATCTCTATCTATCCAACAGTGTTCCCTCCCCTCTCCTCCCACCCCTGGTAACCAACAAAGAAAATGTCTTTCCATAGAT
>NW_006921930.1:1899493-1901577 GCF_000298275.1 Orycteropus afer afer
TTCCGTAAAGATTTACTGCCTCAGAAACCCAAGGGGTGGCTCTCTATTAGTCAGAACTGACTTGATAGCAATTTGTTTTGTTTTGTTTTGTTTTTCCTTCTGAGCTTCCTTTTCAAATAAAGCTGGTGATTAGTTTTCCATTTCAATAAATGCTTCTGGAATTTGGATCAAGATTGCACTGTATCTATAGATTGCTTTGGGTAATACTAACATTGTCACAATATTAAATCTTTCAACTCATGAGCAGGGCCTGTCTTTTCATTTAAGTAGATCTCTTCCAGTCTCTTATATTAGTATTTTATGGTTTTTATTATATAAATTTTTTTACATCCCTGGCTAGGTTTATTCCTAGGTACTTTATCATTTTGAGGGCTATTGTAAATAGTATTGCTTTATTTCATTTTTGGATTCCTCTCTGTCAGTATATAGGAACAAAACTGATTTTGTGTTCCTCCATGTTTTTTTAATAACACTTTTATATTTTCTTTTAATCACCATATATTGACCTCAAAAAAAGGCTGCCTAGATTTCAAGTATTTTCAAAGTAGCATGTGAAAGCTGATCTTGCCTAAAGCTTTGAAAAAAAAAATTAATCCACCAAATTTTGTATTTATTTAGTGAAAATGACTAACCAAAAATAAATATAGCAGAACTTCTATTTTGATTCACACTATTCTATTCTAGTAGTCTTCTGGCTACTACCATTTGTAAGAAGTTAAGTCTTCAAAAAACAATTTGACATTTAACAGTTGTTTCCTCATAATACCAGAGAAGATGTCCCCTTTCCAGAAAATTTTACATGTTTGCTTTATTTTAAGAAATTTTAATGAATAAATTGAACAACTGGGTATTCATTTGAAGAATTTCATCACTGCTCTGGCATTCTTTATCAAAGGATCTAGAAGTATCCTAAGGAGCTCTGGTGGCGCAGTACCTGAGGCATTTGACTGCTAACTGGAAGGATGGTGGTTGAAACACATCAACTGCTGTGCAGAAGGAAGATGGGGCAATCTACTTTAAAAATTTACTGCCTTGGAAACTCGATGGGGGTCACTATGAGTCATAACTGCCTCGATGGCAATGGGTTTGGCTTTGGTTTTCGGGAAGTATTTTACAGAATTAATTTATATTGTGTTATTTAAGGAGCTCAGGTAGTGCCTAATGCACTTGACTGCTAACCAGAAGGCTAGCCGTTCAAACTCACCAGCCAATCCTCTGAAAGAAGACTGGGCAATCTGTAAGTAACTAGAAGTGCTTATGTTGTTAATATTAATTGCTATCAAGTTGATTCCAACTCATGGAGACTCCCATGTATTTATAAATTAAATGGGGGTACCTGAAGCTGACTTTCTTAAGGCCACTAAAAAAATTCAGTCACAACACTCAATGTTCTTATATAGTTAACTGGTCTAATTCCAAGATGAATATGTTAGTTTTTAATAGAATTTTAAGAGTGCATATTTGAAAAATAATGGTTGAGAGTAACTGTCTGGCCTGGGTCATTCTGACCTGGAAAATTCTGGCTCTACTTTTGGAGCAGAGCTACGCAACTTGTTGACATTTTAAAGAAAGTCTAGCACTCTTAAGTGGACTGTGGCTGACAGTAAATCACAGAGAAAATGGCTTGAGTCTCCTATGCTGATGTAGTGTGGCATCATATAAATATCGCTGAATTAAAAAAGACCAGGGTTCAGCCTGCAGTTCTGCCATCTACCACTGTGGAAAGGGAGTTGAGTGCATGACAGGGCAGCAGGGTACTTCCTCCTGATCAAATGCAGCTAAGCTACAGAAATGCTAAAACATAAAATATCAGTAAGAATCAATAAAATCAGCTTGGGTAAATTAAGAAAAGGAAAAGCAAGTGAAATTAAAATATATTAAATAATATTGTTGTTAGGTGCCGTCAAGTCATCTCCAACTCATAGCGAGATACGTTGTACTTAACTCTTATGTACAACAGAACAAAACACTGCCTGGTCCTGTACCAGCCTCATGATCCCTGCTATACCTGAGCCCGTCACTGTAGCCACTGTGTCAATCCATCCTGTTGAAGGCCTTCCCCTTTTCCATTGACCCTCCACTTT
>NW_006921930.1:1902424-1902943 GCF_000298275.1 Orycteropus afer afer
TGGATTATTTGCTCAGCATACAGATTAAGTAAGTGTGGTAAAAAGATACAACTACAACCCTGACACACTCTCTTCTTGGATTTAAACCATGAACCATCCCCTTGTTCTGTTCAAATGACAGCCTCCTGGGCTATGTACAGAATCCTCATGGGTACAATTAAGTGTTCTGGAATTCCTATTCTTCTCAATGTTATCCATTAATTGTTATGATCCACATAATCAAATGCTTTTGCAAAGTCAATAAAAAGTAAATATCTTGCAAGTATTCCCTGCTTTCAGTCAAGATCTATCTGACATCAGCTTTGATATCCCACATTCCATATCCTCTTCTGAATCCACCTTGCATTTCTGGAAGTTCTGTGTTAATATACTGCTGTAACCGTTTTTGAATTATCTTCAGTAAGATTTTACTTGTGTGCAATAGTAATGATATTGTTTAATAATTTCCACATTCTGTGGGATCACCTTTCTTTGGAATGGGTACAAATATGGATCTCTTCCAGTCAGTTGGCCAGGTAG
>NW_006921930.1:1904293-1904901 GCF_000298275.1 Orycteropus afer afer
TCTCTCTCTCTCTCTCTCTCTCTCTCTCTCTATATATATATATATAAACTTTGCTGGTTTTTGTCCTAGAGAACCCAGTCTAACACACTTGATACTGGGAGTGGTTCTAGAGAAACAAAATCATGAGGATGGGCTTCCTAGATTGGTTCTCCAGTTTGATTACTCTTAATGATAGTAGGAACCCTGTGTCTGCTAGTAAAGAGGGCCCTGCTAATCCATGGTGTGAGGTGGCAAAATTAATACAAAAAATAGCACCACCAATAGATCAAGTATTTGTGAGAAGTGACGCTCTGGGTGATTGGATATTTGATCCTTTTCTGCAGTTTTCTTAGAATGAGGAGTATAAGTAAGCTGGTTGGTTGGTCCTGCTTACACTAGATAAACTGGTGAAAGAGTGAGATGAGCTCAGAGCTGCTGAGTCTCGGCTTAAGTGCTGCATAAAAGACCTCGGTGCTTTCAGCTGTGTTATGAAAGAAAGCCTTATATCTTCTAGTAACAGAGCTAATATTGCTGAAAACCAAACCCACAGTCTTACTGTAAGGGTGGCTGAATTACAACGCCAACTAAATGGCAAATCCAGAACGGTGTCTGACGTTAAAGTGAAAGCA
>NW_006921930.1:1905888-1907617 GCF_000298275.1 Orycteropus afer afer
CGACCCCACTACATTGCCAAAAATCTATAATGTCAGTCTTTCTCCTAGCCTTCCTCAAAGGGATCTGAGGCCTCTTACGAGTGACTGTTCATTGGGGAAAAGGAAATAATCAGACTTTTTGGGGACTACTGGACACTGGCTCTGAATTGACACTAATTCCAGGAGACCCAAAGTGTCATTGTGGGCCACCAGTCAGAGTGGGAGCATATGGAGGTCAAGTTAGTGATGGAGTCTTAGCTAAGGTGTGTCTCACAGTGGGTCCAGTGGGTCCCTGAACCCATCCTGTAGTGATTTCGCAAGTGCCAGAATGCATAATTGGAATAGATATAGTCAGCAATTGGCAGAATTTCCACATTGGGTCCTTGACATGTGGAGTAAGGGCTATTATGGTAGGAAAAGCCAACTGGAAGCCATTAGAACAGCCTCTACCTACAAAAATAGTAAACCAAAAGCAGTACCGCATCCCTGGAGGGGTTGCAGAGATTACTGCCACCATCAAGGACTTGAAGGATGTAGGCATGGTGATTCCCACCACACCCCCATTTAATTCACCTATTTGGCCTGTGCAAAAAACAGATGGATCTTGGAGAATGACAGAAGATTACTGTAAATTTAATCAGGTGGTGACTCCAATTGCAGCTGCTGTTCCTGATGTGGTTTCATTGCTTGAGCAATGGTACTTGGTATGCAGCTATTGATCTGGCCAATATCTTTTTCTTGATACCAATTTCAAAAGACCATCAGAAGCAGTTTGCCTTCAGCTGGCAAGGCCAACAATATATTTTCAAAGTCCTTCCTCGAGGTATATCAACTCCCCAGCACTATGTCATAATTTAGTCCGTAGGGATCTTGATTGCCTTTCCCTTCCACAAGACATCACATGGGTCCACTATATTGATGACATTATGCTGATTGGACCTAATAAAAAAGAAGTATCGATGACTCTAGACTTATTGGTGAGACATATGCGTGCTAGAGGTTGGGAAATTAACCCAACGAAAATTCAGGCACCTTCCGCCTCAGTGAAATTTCTAGTGGTCCAATGTTGTAGGGCATGTCAAGATATTCCTACTAAAGTGAAGGATAAGTTATTGTATCTGGCTTCCCCCACAACTAAAAAGGAGGCACAATGTCTGGTGGGCCTCTTTGGATTTTGGAGGCAACATATCCCTCATTTGGGTGTGTTGCTGCAGCCTATTATCAAGTGACTCAGAAAGCAGCTAGGTTTGAGTGGGGCCCAGAACAACAGAAGGCTCTGCAACAGGTTCAGGCTGCCGTGCAGGCTGCTCTGCCACTTGGGCCATATGATCCGGCTCATCCAATGGTGCTTGAAGTGTCTGGAGTAAATAGAGACGCTATTTGGAGCCTTTGGCAGGTTCCTATTGGTGAATTGCAATGCAGACCCTTGGGGTTTTGGAGCAAAGCCCTGCCATTCTCTGCAGAAAACTACTCTCCTTTTGAGAAACAGCTTTTGGCTTGTTACTGGGCTTTAGTAGAGACTGAACACCTAACCATGGGCCACCAAGTCACCATGAGGCCTGGGCTGCCCATCATGAACCAGGTGTTGTCTGACCTACATAGTCATAAAGTTGGACATGCACAGCAGCACTCCATCGTTAAATGGGAGTGGTATATCAGAGATCGGGCTCGAGCAGGACCTGAAGGCACAAGTAAGTTGCATGAGGAAGTGGCCCAAATGCCTACGGTCTCCACTCCAGTCACATTACCT
>NW_006921930.1:1908088-1921731 GCF_000298275.1 Orycteropus afer afer
GTCCTTTTTCCCCAGCTACTCCTGTCATTGCTCAATGGGCTCATGAACAAAGTGGCCATGGTAGCAGGGATGGAGGTTATGCATAGGCTCAGCAAAATGGACTCCTGCTTACCAAGGCTGAATTGGCTACCGCCACTGCTGAGTGCTCAATCTGCCAACAGCAGAGACCAACACTGATTCTGCGATATGGAAACATTCCTCAGGCTGATCAGCCAGCAATCTGGTGGCAGGTTTACATTGGACCACTTCCATCATGGTAAGGACAGCATTTTGTTCTTACTGGAATAGATACTTATTCTGGATATGGATTTGCCTTCCTTGCACGTAATGCTTCTGCTAAAACTACCATGCATGGACTTACAGAATGCCTTATCCACCATCATGGTATCCCACACAGCATTGCTTTGGATCAAGGGACTCATTTCACAGCACATGAAATGCAGCAACGGGCTTAAGGTCATGGAATTCACTGGTTTTACCATGTTCCCCATCATCCTGAAGCAGCTGGCTTGATAGGACGATGGAATGGCCTATTAAAAACACAAATATGGTACCAGCTAGGTGGCAATACCTTGAAGGGTTGGGACAATGTTCTCCAGGAGGCTGTATATGCTCTAAAACAGCATCTAATATATGGTTCTATTTCTCCAATAGCCAGGATTCACAGGTCAAGGAACCAAGGGGTGGAAACAGGAGTGGTACCACTCACTATTACCCCTAGTGACCCACTCAAAACGTTTTTCATCCTGTCCCTGCTACCCTATGCTCTGCGGGTCTGGAGATCTTAGTCCCAAAGGGAGGAACATTCCCACCTGGAGACACAATACTGATTGCATTGAACTGGAAATTAAGAATGCCATCCAGCCATTTTGGCTTCCTCATGCCTCTGGATCAACACACAAAGAAGGGCATTACTGTACTATCTGGTGTGATAGATCCTGAATACCAAGGGGAAATTGGGTTGGCTTTACATAATGGAGGTAAAAAAGAGTATGTCTAGAATACAGGAAACTCTTTAGTATGTCTCTTAGTACTACGCCCTGGCAATAAAGTCAATGGAAAATTACAGCAACCCTATTCTGATATGAGTGCTAACAGTCCAGATCCTTCAGGAATGAAGGTTTGGGTCACCCCACCAGGCAAAGAACCATGACCAGCTGAGGTGCTTGCTGAGGGCAAGGGAAATACAGAATGGACGGTGGAAGAAGGCAGTTCTGAATATCAGCTACGACCATGTCACCAGCTGCAGAAACGAGGCTGTGATTGTTATATTTCTTCATTTTATATGTGCATCAAATATTTTTGTTTCCTTTTGTTATGAACTGTGAAATATAAATAAGGTTAATGCATTTCGGTTGTATATGTGTTAGCGTATCATGTTAGGCACAAATATACTTTATAATCGTCCTTATTTAAGAAGATATGTACAACTGCCAAGTTGACAAGGCATGGACTGTGATAGTTGGAGCTGTGTGTCAACTTGGCTGGACCCCAGTTCTGTGTGATCGTTCCCATGATGGGATCGGATGACTGTTGACTGTGTTCTGAGTGGCCAATCTGTTAAAGGGGAGGTTCCCTAGGGGTGTGGCCTGCTTCCAGGATATCCAGGGACATCCTGGGAAGAGAGATATTCTTCTGTGGATTGGGATTCCATTGTGCTGCCTACAACTACACCGTGAGTGACCAGTCCACCATTCAGCCTGGAGATACTGGATTCGTCATTTGTTGGAGTCAATAGCTGGTGTACTGCCTGTCAGCCTTGAGCTTCTTGGCCCCTATGGTTGCAGGAGCCAGGAAAAGCCTCCAGCTTGACATTTGATCCCGGGACTTTGGACTTGCTGGCTTCTATATGTTTGTGAGCCATTTTCCTAAGATAAATTTCTCTCTCTCTCTCTCTCTAAAAGCTTTGCTGGTTTTTGTTTCTCTAGAGAACCCAGTCTAACACAGAGGGGTTGCTATGAGTAGAGTCCAATTCGATGGCACATAACAACAACATCTTGGCTCTTGTGGACTTAAAATAGAAAGGTTATGAACCACAAGTTATATTGCATTCTTCCTTTGGAATAAATTTTAAAGAACGATGACAAAATAGTATGAAGGAGTAGTGAAGCCCATTAGTAAATACTTTAGAAGAACTAAAAAGATTATTGGAAGTTAGAGAGGACAAAAACTGTAACAAAGAACCAAAAATAAACACTACCAAGGACAAACTAGGACAAAATTCTCAAAATATGGCTGGATTACATTGTGAGTTGAAATCAACTCAACAGCAATGATTCAAAAAAGATCTAAGAAATATTTCAAAAATTTTACAATATGCACACTCACTGAGACTAGCAGAAGTACCTGAGATAACAGAAAAGACCAAGAGTAAGGAAACCAAAATCAAAGGATTAATTGGGGTGTAGGACACAGAGACTGGAGGTGGGTATAGAACCACGGCATGAAGAGAATGTACATCAGACAAACCAGTGCTATTCAGGAATAAGTCTTAGCAACTCCAAATACATACTAAAGGCTAAGAAAGCCTCTGCCAATAATGAAAAGAAATGTTCAGATGAACAAGTAATAGTAATTTCTAATATCAGCTTTAGGAGGAGAACAGGGCTTAAGGAAAATCACACAAAACGGAAAGAAATAGGCTAAACTCCAGCTAAACATCCAGCAAAGATAAATTTTTCTTTGATGGGAGAATACTTAAATCTGTAACTTGTCAGCAAAAATTTATAGCTAAATAATTACATACTTAAAAAACATACACAGAAGCAACAGATAGCCTCAATTATTAAATTTAACATCTAAATCTATTCTTTTTATTATCCAAAGATTATTATTATTTGCTATTAAAGGGCTTTTAATAGCTATTAAAGATACCTATTTTAATATAATTTTATAAAAATTCTTGTCCTTCAGTCTCATTTTCATAACAGACCTCACATGAGGCAAACTAAAAACACCTAGAATATGAAGCTAGTTCAGATTTCACAGTCACCAGAGGCCTAAAATTTGATTTCTCATTTCCTATTACACACTTTTTACTCTATTTCTAGGCCTTCAACAAGCAAACTTGAGAGGCTTTAGCACTATGACATGTTACCATATGTAGTTTTGATTTTATTAGTGATAACAATTGACTGTTCTCAAATGCTGCTGTTTAAAGGCAGAACTAGGTTTTAAAGGGGTTATAATTCAGTGTAATTTCAAGCATCTAGTTGACCATTTGCTCCAAAATGGACACTTAAGAAGCATACAACAAATATGGACAGAACACTCACTTCAACAGTCTCAAGTTTTCCATCATGGGAATGTGGTGTTCTTGGATAGATATCAAGAAGATGTGGTGGTGAATCAAAATGCAATCTTTTCAGATTTCTTTTGATGACATCTTTATAATTCAATTCATCGAAGTTGGTCCTCCACAACAAGACCTATGAAAAAGTCAGTCATGACAGTATTTGCTAGCTTAGATATATAACAGAACTGATTTTTAAAAACAATATAGGAACTGTTCTTCAAAGTAGTCAGAAAGGCTAGATATATATTTCAAAAATGCTAACATTTCTCAACATCTTTGCTTTCCTCTCTTTTTTAGGGATTAGGGAGAGATTTAGCATTTCAAATTGCCTTCAATTTGAATTTGAAATCCATATTAAGAAAATGTCTTTGTTGTTGTTGTTGTTATGTGCTGTCAAGTCGACCCCTCCTTGGGTTTCCAAGGCAGTATCACTATGGAAGTAGATTGCTCCATCTTCCTTTCGAGAAGTGGCTGGTGGGTTTGAACCGCCAGCCTTCTGGTTAGCAGTCAAGTGCCTTAGCCACTATGCCACCAGAGCGCCCAGAAAATGTCTTATTACCTTTAAATCCTCTACACTCCCCTCAGAAGCCAAACTCTTGCTCTCAGTTTGATAATTCATCTGAATCGATAGATCTAGTTATGAATGACTTTTGGTCATTTCAGAAAACTGAATATTTGCTACCATCAAATATTTATATTTACTGTCCTCAAAAAGGAGATAAAGGCAAAAAGATTAGATAATAAGTTAAGTGAAAGTGCCACACCTATACTGAGCACTCAATAAGTGTTAATTTATGCATGATTAAGTGTAAAAATGAGTAGAATAAAGTAACTGCTATTTGAGTTAATAAAACTACCAGAACTGGCACTATTTCAGCAATGAAACAGCAGACTTTCTCGCACTAACTCAAAATATAAACTCACTGATAATCATCCTGACATACAAAAAACTAGTTGGCTATAAAAATCTTAGCTCAGGTCAAGGATTCCTTTACTTTAACCAAATCAAAGAGGGAGCTAAAAAAATTTACAAACCTGTGCATCTGCACCTCCTGATGTAAACAGCTCCCCACCTTTTGAAAATGACACAGCAAAGACAGGTCCCTAGGAAATAAAGGGAGATAAAAGAAAAATGTACTTGATGATACTTTCTCACCGCCAAGAGGATTTTGAGTACCCATTTTTCATCCTAATTTATCTAAACTACTTATTCAGTAAGTCTAATAGAAAACATTCAGTTACTAGCAATTAATGTATGGATAGCAAAGATCATCAAAGAAATAATCCAATTATTTAATTAAAAACAAAAAACTAAACCTACTGCCATTGAGTCGATTCTGACTCATAGCAACATCCTCTGGGTTTCCAAGGCTGTAGATCTTTATGGAAGTAGATCGCCCGTTCTTCTTCCCAAAGAGTGGCAGGTAGGTTTGAACTAAATTATTTAACTAATCCAATTATATAAATATTAATAAAAATAAGAAAATAAACTTTATCCTTTAAAGAAACTCTTGCATATGTATAAGTTGGTAAGAATTTTTAGGAAGATTTTCTGTCTTGAACTATTTTATTCAATCAATCACTAACAAACTGAAAAATAAATATATAGTTGAAAACCAAAAAACTAAACTCACTGCCACTGAGTGTATTCTGATTCACAGTGACCCCTTTGGGTTTCTGAGGTAGTAAATCTTTACAGAAGTAGATTGCCCAGTTTTCCTTCAGTGGAGTGGCTGGTGGATTTGAACTGCCAATCTTCTGGTTAGTAGTCAAATGCCTTAGGCACTACATCACCAGAGTTCTTTATATAGATGATGAACAAAGATCAATATTAATATCACATACAAATAAAATTTTGCTAAAGATAATTCAAAAATGGTTGCAGAATACATTAACAGGGAACATCCAGAAATGCAAGATTGATTCAGAAGAGGACACAGAATGAGGGATATCACTGCTGATGTCAGACAGATCTTGGCTGAAAGCAAAGAATACCAGAAAGATGTTTACCTGTGTTTTAGTGACTATGAGAAAACATTCCACTGTGTGGATCATAACAAATTATGGATAAAACTGAGAACAGGAATTCCAGAGCACTCAATTGTGCTCATAAAGAATCTACACAAAGACTAGGAGGCTGTCATTTGAACAAGGGGATAATGCATCATATACAATCAGGAAGGGTATGCATCAGCGTTGTATCCTTTCACCATACTTATTCAATCAATCTGTATGCTGAGCAAATAATCCAAGAAGCTGGACTATATGAAGAAGAATGCGGCATCAGGATTGGGGGAAGACTCATTAACAACCTGTGATACACAGATGGCACAACCTCGCTTGCTGAAAGTGAAAATGACTTGAAGCACTTATTGATAAAGATTAAAGACTACAGTCTGCAGTATGGATTACACCTCAGCATATAAAAAATGAAGGTCCTCATAACTGTACCAACAAACAGCTTCACGATAAATGGAGAAAAGATTGAATGTGTCAAAGATTTCATTTTACTTGGATCCATAATCAACAACAATGGAAGCAGCAGTCAAGAAATCACATAACATATTGCACTGGACAAATCTGCTGCAAAAGACCTCTTTAAAGTGTGAAGAAAAAAGATGTCTCTTTGAAGACTAAGGTATGCCTAACCCAAGCCATGGTATTTTCCAATAGCCTCATATGCATGTGAAACCTGGACAATGAATAAGGAAGACCGAAGGAGAGTTGTTGCTTTTGAGTTGTGGTGTTGGTGAAGGTTACTGAAAATATCATGGACTGCCAGAAGAACTAACAAATATGTCCTGGTGGAAGTGATGCCAGAATGTTCCTCAGACATGAGAATGGCCAGATTTTGTCTCACCTGCTCTGGTCATGTTGTCAGAAGGGACCATTCCCTGGGTGGAGGGAAAAAGTGAAAAAGTGAAAAAGGGGAAGACCTCAACAAGATGAATTGACACAAAGGTTGCAACGATGGGCTTGGGTATAGCATGGACTATAAGGATGGCACACTACGGGGTAGTGTTTCATTCTGCTGTACACAGGGTCGGTATGACTTGGAGCCAACTCAATGGCACCTAACAACAACAAACAAAGACCGTTTCCTGACCCCAAAGACTTTACTGAGTTCTCCCTTCAGGTAGGTTAATGGTAAGTCATGAAAAGTTTTAAGAGCAGGAAAGCTGTGATATATGGGAAAAAAAATGAACTGAGTGAAGGATGAATTGGAGTGAGCAAGAATGAACGTTTGGAGGACAGTTAGGAAGTTCCTGCACTTAACTAGGTAGGAGGTAATGAGAACTTGAAATTGGGCAATGACTGTGGAGTAGGATAAGACTGTACTTGGCACACTGACAAGATGCATAGCCTCTAGGTCCATTTTTCAGTCAAGATAAGAGTAATGTTTTCTCATCTCAGAAATAATATTAGTGTGTGTATGTATATACATATGTGTATATATATATATATATATTTGTTGTTGTTGTTGTTATGTGCCGGCGAGTCAAACCCGACTCATAGCGACCCCTCCTTGGGTTTCCGAGGCAGTATCACTACGGAAGTAGGATTGCCCAACCTTCCTTCCGAGGAGTGGCTGGTGGGTTTGAACCGCTAGCCGTCTGGTTAGCAGGCAAGTATATTAGTGTGTGTGTATATATATGTGTGTGTGTGTGTGTGTGTGTGTGTGTATGTATATGTGTATATGTATATATAGGAGCTCTGGTAGCATAGTGGCTAAAGCACTTGACTGCTAACCAGAAGGCTGGCGGTTCAAACTCACCAGCCACTCCTCGGAAGGAAGGTTGGGCAATCCTACTTCCGTAGTGATACTGCCTCGGGAAACCCAAGGAGGGGTCACTATGAGTTGGGGCCGACTCGACGGCACATAACAACAACATATGTATATATATATATGTGTATATATATATATGTGTATGTTAAGGTTCTTAATCTATTACAAGAAAACTTTTGGAGAAAAATATCTTGTATTTTTCTCAAGACGATTCCACATTCATAGGTTATTGTGGCCTTGTGAACACCTTCACCATATTTTTCCATATTCAAGAGTGAAATCATAACTGACAACTAATTGCACTGAAAACAGAACAAACATCTTTGTATGCTAGCAATAAGGAGTTCTGGTGGGAGAGTGGTTAAAGTATTCAGCTGCAAACTGAAAGGTCAGAAGTTTGAACCCACCAGCTCTGAGTGACAGAAAGATGAAGTAGTCTGCTTTCATAAAGATTTACAGCCTTGAAAACCCTATGGAGCAGTTCTACTCTGTCCTGTAGGGTCATCATGAGTCAGAATCTACTTGATGGCAGTGGGTTTGATTTGGTTTGGTTTGGAATCCCTGTAATACACTCCTTAATTAGGGAGAATGGTCTTCAGTTTATCTTACCACTTGTTTCACTTAATCTGATGACATAGACTGAAAAATTTCATCTTTGTATATAATGTTTTTCCCCTAAAATGTTGTGTTTTTCTTTTTTCTTTCATTGTTTATTTACTTCATAGACATTTCAATCCTTGTCCCCTTTGACTGTCTGTATCTATTCAGACTAAATCCACAGATACATTATATATCTGTACTGGTTGGTTTCTATTTGTGCTTCATACTAGCACAGCTGCAGAGCAAATAATAAAGCAAAGCAGGAAGCCAGGTAAGATATATGAAAACAGAAAGAGCCCCTTCTCCCCTAGACCATGAAGTCCATTCTATTTCTGGATATAAATGGCTTATACTAGGTTAAAAGGAAGTACCTACTATATCTAAAAAAAGAAAAAAGAGGATGCATTCTGAAAATTTTAAAGAAGTTTGAATATTCACACCAAAGAGATAACTAGTTTGTACGCTTTAAAAAGTTTCCCTTTAAACACTGTATGTGTGGAGGAAGGGTATCTTTGAACTCCTTGTCCTCACCAGGGTTCTAAACAAATGAGAGCCAAAATATCACCTTTCTGATTGATAAAAGCTTGGTATGAGAGAATATGGCTTTTGATCTGTGGACAGATGGGCATTATAGAATTGAATCCTAGAATGAATCAGATTTGACTCCACAGTCACAGGCAAGGCAGGATATGGGCAGTCTTTGCCACATTCAGTCTCAGAAGAAAATAGTGAAGGCAGGCTCACTCCCAAAGGCAGGAGAGGAGAAAGGGTTGGGCTATGCTTGCCAAATTTCTCCTTCCAAACTCACGAATCAGGCTAGTGAGAAGAGTGAGTGAAGGGGATGGAGAAATGCCAAGACAATCAGAGCTAGTGAAACAGCTCTAATGGGGAGAAAGATCAGAAAAAGGGAGTAAGTTTACCCACCACAATTTAATCAGTCACACCTTAACTACATACTGGTAAAGACAGCAGTAGAAAATTAATTAATGGCCACTGAAAAATACACATCAATTTTGACAAGAATTCTAATATTTTTAAGAGGTGCTTCCAGAAGATAAAAACATATCCTTTGATATTTTATATATATAATATCTATACAAATACACATATATTTGGTGACAGCAACAGCAATGGTATGCTGCAACTGGAAAAATAATTAAGACATATAACAAAACAGGTAAAAACTTTAAATACATATTATTTAAAAAAAAAAAAATCTTAGGGTTAATACCGTATGTCCTTGAAGTGTATATATGAGCCTTCCTTCTAAGAGATCCAGAATCTTAAGTGTACCATCTGATGAAGCAGTGATGAGATAGTTACCAGAAGGATGGTATGATAAACAATTAACTCCACCGCTGTGAACTGATTCGTAGAAAAGCAAATTTCAGAAAACGGTTCTTTCTTTTTTGATAATATTATATTGTGTTCTGAGTGAAAGTTTACACAAACTGTTTAGTGAGGTTACATTTTTCACAATGTGTCAATGTTCTACTTAAACTGTTGTGATTATTCTCTTTCTAGTACTGTAGTTTTCCTGTCCCCTTATCTTCTCATCTTCGCTTTGGAGTGACTGTTGCCCTTTGGACTCATATAGATGGTTTTTTACTGGAACACTGGACTCATGGGTAATATCCTTTATTTTGTGTGACAATCTGCTAATTTCACTAAAAGGTGACCTTGAGATAGTTTCAGTTCAAAGTTTAAAAAGTATCTCAGGGTAATAGTTGCAAGGAATTCTCTACTCTCAACTGGTCCAGTAAGTCTGGACTTTTAAGAATCGGAGTTCTGTTCCATATTTTTCTCTCTTTCCCTCAGGGTTCATCTATTGTGGCCCTGATCAGAGAGGTCAGTAGTGGTATCCAGGCACCATCTACCTCTGTTGGTTTCAGGGTAGATGTGGCCATAGCTTGTGTAGGCTATTAGCCCTGTAGACTAGTTTCTTCTCTGAGAGTTTGGTTTCCTTCTTTTCCTTTTGTTCCAGGTGAGTAGAAATCAATAGTTCTATCTTCGATAGCTGCTTACAAGCTTTTAAGACCCCAGACGCTACTCACCTCACTAGGATGTAGAATGTGAATTTTGTGGTGCCAATTAATGGGATTGTCTCATGACACTAACAGTTTTTAATTCTAAGGATGCACCTTTGCCCAGTTAGTAATATTAATATTGAAAATAAGAATCATTTAGAGAGAATGCTTCTACAACACCAAAATTCTTTGTAGTTCATTAAAACAAATGGGTATTTTTGGTGTCATACAGCTTAAACACCCAGCCAATGAGAAAGAATAACTTAAGAAATAAGATCATGGTGTGGAAAAATAATCTTGTTGACCATATGATTGTAAAACCCTTGAATATATTACCAATTTAAGTAATAACTGATTACTACCAGTTTCTATAAAATATACAATCTAGCCTCAGATTAAATGTAATAACTCCTAGTGTCTTGGGACTAAGTGGTGAATAGTGTAGAGACATTTGGAGAAGAGTATAGTCTTGCCATCAAGTGTGAGAATTTATTTCTGGTTACTTGCCCAATAGGAGGCAGTGTAACACAGTGATCAAAAGTGTTTTCTTCCATACACATAAACAAAAAGACCCAAGTCAGTTCTATCAATTACTTAAGCAAGTTACTTGCCCTCTTTAATTTCTGTTTCTTTATCTTTAAAACTAGGATGATAATAATACCTCTTATGAGCCCTGGTAAAGAGCTCTGGTGGTGTAGTGGTTAAGATATTTGGCCACTCCGTGGAAGAAAGATGAGGCAGCTTGCCTCCATAAAGAATTACACCCTTGGAAACCCAATGGGTGCCACTACAAGTTGAACTCAATGGCAGTCAGTGTTTTCTTTTCTTTTTTTTTTTTTTCTTTGAGGAGCCCTGGTGGCACAATGGTAAGCGCTCAGCTACTAACTGAAAGGTATTTGGTTCAAACCTGCCAGCTCCAATGCAGCAGGAGACCTGATGATTTGCCCTCCTAAACATTATAGCCTAGGAAACCCTAAGGAACAGTTCTATTCTGTCCTATCTGATTGCTATGAGTCGGAATTGACTCAACGGTATACAACAGCAACACCACCACCACCTCTCAGTGATGTTGTGAGGATTTTAGCACAGTGTATGCTACATGGTTCATGGAGTGAATGATAGTTACTATTATTATTTAAGAAAGAAAATGTGGATTTAAAATAAAACTAATACTAACTAAGAAAACCAATTCACTTCCCTTTTAGCTTCAATACATAGGTATATTAGGGAGTTGTTTTCTACCAGATGTAACACCTACTTAAACCCACATATCTCCTTTTGATTTGGAATTCAGAGTCCATTTCTATCTCTGACCTCTCACATAATGCAGGTAACCAGAGTTTGAAAATTTCACAGTAACTTCTGTTTTAATAGCCCTTGGCATCATTTTTAAGGTTCCTCCACCTACCTTACCTCCACTCTGGCATATGTCTCAGCTTCTCAGACCCTGTTGCTATTGGGAGCTAATTTTTCTTTAGCTAGTTCAAAGGCAGCCTGTGATGGTTAAGGTTATATGTCAACTTGGCTGGGCCTGGTTTTAGGTGGCTGGGCAGCTGGTTGTAGTTATTCACTATGAGGAGACTGGCAATGAGCTCCATGGTGGAACCTACTGTGAGCAGCTGAGCAGTTGTGTAGGGCTGTGGTTTGCTTCCATACATAAGGAGAAACTTTGGGAATGGTCTCCAGCTTTATTACACGCTTGGACCCTGCATGTAGCAGAGTCATTTAGCAGCCTGCCATGTTTCCTGCTGATCTTGGGACTGTCTCTGGACTAGAATATAGTGGCCTGTTGTGTTGTTTGGTAATATTGGGACTGTGCCTTTTTATTTATCAACCTTGGGTTTGTCAGTCTCAGCAGCTACAAGCTGCCTGAGTGGGCTGGGAGCAAGAGGCAGAGCTGAAGCCCAAGGTCAAGGGGCTTTCACCCAGCCTCTAGAGACTGGTACTTTGACGTCAGACTTCTAGCCTCCAAAACTGTAAGAGAATAAAAGTAAACTTCTGTTTGTTAAAGTCACCCATTTGTGGTATTTTCTGTTAGAGTGGCACTAGGTAACCAAAACACAACCCATGACCCTCATTAAAAGGGCCAAACTATACCAAAAGTATAGTCGATCAGTTTAAGAGCTTCCCATAGAAGCCCCATTCAACAACTGAGTTTTTTTGCTACAGAAATTGTTACCTTGATAATGTTGGAGTAATTTGTTCACTCTTATATCCCAGATTTTCACCGTATGATCAGAACCTGCTGAAGCTATGCATGTACCGTTAGGGTTAAAATCCACAAAATTTGCAAACCTAGAAGGAAATAATAAGATGGCCTAATATTTCAATTTCTTTAATCTCATATTATTTAAATTGTAGAATTGGCAAACCAACCCATATAAATAACACAAAAATAATGGACTTACCCTACTGAATCAGAGAAGCTATTAACACATTGCTTATTTGTAGTGTCCCAAATTTTAACAGTTTTATCCTCACTACACGATACAATTAGCCTTCCATCAGGTGAGAATCTGGAAAGCACAAGAAAGAAGATTCTATTTGTGAAAGGCTGTCAATCACCAACCCCACCACATACAAGGCAGGCTGTACATATTAAATACAGAGACCACTGTTACTGCCCCAAGCAGTGAAGTGTGGAAGCAACCTCTTTCTAACTAAAAAAAAAATCATGAAAAAGAACACTTGAAGAACCATTAAAAGATCAAAATATACTATTAAACTAACCAAGTTTTTCATTTATCCTTTTTTTTTATTTAATTTTGTTTTATGGCATTTACCTCTAGGTCTTTAATTCACCTCTCTATTTCTTCCAAGCTAATACCCCGGTTCTTTTTTCTTTTTTTTTTCCTTCTGTTTCCTTTAGTTCTCTCTCCTATTTTTTGTAATTTTCCCATATCATCACATGACCTAAGAGAATCTTTTATTACTCATCCTGCTAACCCTGTGGTGAGGCTTTTTTTGGTAAGAAAAAGACTGCTGTGTTGAGAATTAAAATTTACTGGTATTACAAACAAAAAGAATCCAACTCCCGAGGACTGTAACTATTCCCAGACTCAAAGAGGCCAGAGAACTCCAATGGACTGAAAAATAGAACAGCTCATTTACACAGAACAGACATTACTTCATAGACAAACCTACAATCCACATGCCCCATTAACAAACAAATGACAAAATTCTCAGACATCTTGTCTACTGCTTTTATGCCATCTCTTCTATTAAGATCCTCTCCCAAGTTCCTTACTTTTTTAAGTGATTTTTTAAAAAATAGATGGAAAAAAAAAGACCCAAAAGAAAATGAAAACAAAATTTAGACAATTAGGAAATCTATTAATACTGTTTTTATTATTAATATTTTTATAATAACAAAATCCAGTGGAGACAGATTTAGGTCACAGACTGATTATGAGTCAATTTTATATGTAGTTTCCCTCTCTATACCCAGGTTACTATAAAAGTCATCAATTAAGGGTGTGGATTATAATAGAAGATTTTTCCTTTCTGTGTGCTCTTTCCCCCTTTTTAAGTTGACCTAAAAAATAATTCTTCTTGACAGAAACTTTGAATCTGACATTTATGGGTTTACCATGTGAAAAAAGAGACACAGAAGCATGATTAAAAGTTCTGTGTGAAATAATAATCTTAAAAAAATACGAGAAAAGTAACTTTGCAAGGAAAAATCTTCCACACTGGATAATTCAACATGACTTTACAGCAAGTAGCATTCTTACTTATCTTTTCCTCTAGAAAGTATGTGAGAAAAGATTCAAATATAAAGAAATATATTATAAAAAGCTCCAAATAGATGAACCCTATTTTATATCAACCAAACCAAACCAAACTCACTGCCGTTGAGTCGGATTCGACTCAAAGCGACCCTTCCCTGTGTTTCCTAGGCAATATCACTATGAAAGTAGATTGCCCAACCTTC
>NW_006921930.1:1922399-1922921 GCF_000298275.1 Orycteropus afer afer
GCTGCAACTGTTTTTGAATTATCTTCAGCAAAATTTTACTTGCACTGGATATTAATGATACTCATTAATTTCCACATTCTGATGGATCACCTTTCTTTGGAATGGGTATAAACATGGATCTCTTCCCATCAGTTGGCCAGGTAGCTGTCTTCCAAATTTCCTGGCATAGATGCATGAGTGCCTCCAGCATGGCATCCCTTTGTTGAAACATCTCAATGGGTATTCCATCAATTCCTGGAGCCTTGTTTTTCACCAAATCCTTAAGTGCAGCTTTGACTTCTTCCTTCAATACCTTTGGTTCTTGATCATATATGCCACCTCTTGAAATAGATGAAAATCGACCAATTCTTTTTTGTCCAGAGACTCTGTGTATTCCTTCCATCTTCTTTTTATGTTTCCTGCACCACTCAATATTTTTCCCATAGAATCTTTCAATATTGCAACTCAAGGCTTGAATTTTTTCTTCAGTTCTTTCAGCTTGAGAAATGCTGAGTGTGTTCTTCCCTTTTGGTTTTCTAACTC
>NW_006921930.1:1932368-1949424 GCF_000298275.1 Orycteropus afer afer
CCATGAAGCTTTCATTCTAGGGAAGAAGAGGGAGGCAAGCACACAAATAATATAATTTTAGATAGTAAAGAGTGTGTAACAAAAAGTGGCAGGATCTAGGTAAGGGGCGGGAGGCAGGGAAAGCCCCAGCCCCCTAGAAGCAGGAAAGGGAAGGAACAACCAGAGACCACAAGAGCAGCAGGATCCAGGTAGGAATTAGGTAAGGGGAGGGTTTCCAACTGCTAAGGGAGACAAACTTGTCTGTCAAGTTTGTCATCCTGTGGGGCTTGCATGTTGCTGTGAGGCTTGAGGCTGTGCCACCAGTGTTTCAAATGCCAGCAGGGTTGCACATGGTACAGAGGTTTCAACGCAGCTTACAGACTGAGACAGATTAGGAAGAAGAAAGAGGCCATCCACTTGTCAAAAACTGGCCAGGGAAAACCTAATGAATAGCAGAGAAACACTGATACATTACTGTGCAACTTTATGAATAGTCCTGAAACACTATGCAACAGTGCAGAGAGATGAGCTCCTTGGGTCGGAAGGCACTCAAAATAGGACTGGGAAAGAGATGTCTCATCAGAGTAGAACCAACCTTAAGGATATGGAAAGTCTTTCAGGACCTCCATGTGCTGATGTGGCATGACTCAAATTGAGAAGAAATAGCTGCAAATATCCATTCATAATCAGAACATGGAATGTACGAAGTATGAATCTAGGAAAATTAGAAGTTGTCAAAAATGAAATGTAACACGTAAAGATTGATATCCTAGGCATTAGTGAGCTGAAATGGACTGTTCTGGCCATTTTGAATCAGACAACCATGTGATCTACTATGCTGGAATGACAATTTGAAGAATGGCATGGCATTCATTATCACAAAGGATGTTTTAAGATCTGTCCTGAAGTAAATGCTGTCAGTAATAGGATAATATTCATACACCTACAAAGAAGACCCGTTAATACGACTACTATTCAAATTTACGCACCAACCACGAAAGCCAAAGATGAGGAAATTGAAGATTTTTACCAACTTCTGCAGTCTGAAATTGACCAAACATGCAATTAAGATGTGTTGATTATCACTAGTGGCTGGAATGCAAAAGTTGGAAACAAAGAAGAATTACCAGTAGTTGGAAAATTTGGCCTTGGTGGCATGACATAAATAATGCTGACGATCGCATGACAGAATTTTGCAAGACCAATTACAAATACCTTTTTTTCAACAACACAAATGGCAGCTGTACATGTAGACTTCGTCAGACGGAGCACACAGGAATCAGATTGACTACATCTGTGCCAAGAAGTGATGGAAAAGCTCCGTATCTTCAGCCAAAACAAGGCCAGGAACTGATTGTGGAACAGACCATCAACTGCTCATATGCAAGTTCAAGTTGAAGTTGAAGACCATTAAAACAAGTTCACAAGAGCCAAAATATGACCTTGAATATATCCCACATGAATTTAGAGAACATCTAAAGAACAGAATTGATGCATTGAACACCAATGACCGAAAACCAGAAGAATTGTGAGATGACATCAAGTACATCATTCATGAAGAAAGCAACAGGTCATTAAAAAGACGAGAAAGGAAGAAAATACCAAAATGGATGACAGAAGAGACTCTGAAACTTGCCCTTGAGCAAAGAGCAGCTAAAGCAAATGGAAGAAATGACATGATAAAAGAGCTAAACAGAAGATTTCAAAGAGCAGCTCAAGCAGACAAAGCCAATTACTATAATGAAATGTGCAAAGACTGGAGTTAGAAAACCAAAAGGGAAGAACACCCTCGGCATTTCTCAAGCTGAAAGAACTGAGGAAAAAATTTAAGCCTCGAGTCACAATATTGAAAGATTCTATGCGCAAAATATTGAATGATGCAGGAAACATCAAAAGGAGATGGAATACAGAGTCACTGTACCAAAAAGAACTGGTTGATCATCCATTTCAGGAGGTGGCATATGTTCAAGAACCAATGGTACTGAAGGAAGAAGCCCAAGCTCCACTGAATGAATTGGGGAAGAACAAGGTTCCAGGAGTTGATGGCATACCCACTGAAATGTTCCAACAAACAGATGCTCTGCTGGAGGCACTCACTCGGCCATGCCAAGAGATTTGGAAGACAACAGCTACCTGGCCAACTGACTAGAAGAGATCCATATTTGTACCCATTCCAAAGAAATGTGATCCCACAGAATGTGGAAATTATCAAACAATATCATTAATATCACATGCAAGTAAAATCTTACTGAAGATAATTCAAAAATGGTTGCAGCAGTATATTGACAGAGAACTTCCAGAAATACAAGCTGGATTCAGAAGAGGACATGGTACAAGGGATATCATTACTGATGTCAGATGGATCTTGCTCAAAGCGAAGAATACCAGAAAGATGTTTACTTGTGTTTTATTGACTATGCAGAAGCATTTAATTGTGTGGATCATAACAAATTATGGATAACATTGAGAAGAATAGAAACTCCAGAACACTTTATTGTACTCACGAAGAACCTGTACATAGATGAGGAGGCTGTCATACAAACAGAACAAGGGGACACTGCATGGTTTAAAATCAAGAAGGGAGTGTGTCAGGGTTGTTGTATCTTTTAACCATACTTATTCAATCTACATGCTGAGCAAATAAACCAAGAAGCTGGACTATATGAAAAACATGGCATCAGGAGTGGAGGAAGAGTCATTAACAACCTGCGATATGCTGACGACACAACTTTGCTTGCTGAAAGTGAGGATGACTTGAAGCACTTACTGATGAGGATTAATGAATACAGTCTGCAGTATGGATTACATCTCAACATAAAGAAAACAAAAATCCTCACAACTGGAACTATGAGCAGCATCATGATAAATGGAGAAAAGACTGAAGTTGTCAAAGATTTCACAGTTCTTGGTTCTACAATCAATGCCAATGAAAGAAACAGTCAGGACATCACATGATGTATATCACTGGGCAAACTGGCTGCAAAGGACCTCTTTCAAGTGCTGAGTAAAGATGTCTCTTTGAGGACTAAGGTGCATCTGACACAGGCTATGGTATTTTCAGTCGCCTCATATGCATGCATGTGAGAGCTGGACAATGATTAAGGAAGACCGAAGAACTGATGCTTTTGAGCTGTGGTGCTGGCGAAGAATGGTGAAAGTACCATGGACTTATAAAAGAACTAACAGGTTTGTCCTGGAAGAAGTATAGCTGGAATGCTCCCTGGAGGCAAGAATGGCCAGACTTCATCTCACATACTTTGGTCATGTTGTCAGAAGGGACCATTCCCTGGAGAAGGATGTCATGCTTGGTAAGGTAGAGGGTTGACAAAGGAGGGGAAGGCCCTCAAGGAGATGGACTGACACAGTGGCAGCAGCGATGGGCTCAAGTATAGCAAGAATCATGGAGCTGGAGCAAGACTGGGTGGTGTTTTGTTCTGCTGTGCATAGGGTTGTGATGACTCAACAGCACCTAGCAACAACAACAACAACAACAACAACAACAAAAGGTGCCAATTGGTCACCAGAAGTTCCACAGAAGACACAAGATTTTAAAGAAATTTGTGAATAAGAAGAGCAGGTATCTAGCTGCCCTTCAGGTCCAGAATTAAAGCTACTCCTGTGGCTTCCAGCCAAACAAAAGAGAGGCATATAAGCTGAACATTTACATTAGGTAGATACACTCTTGGAGAGACCAATCATGGGAGAATAGAAGGGCTGTGTATGCACAGGGAGACAGGGGGGGGGGGGGCAGGACTGCCTGGGAGGGAGGGACACAGGGAAGAGGTGGCTATGGGGAGGAAGTGGGAGGACAGCTGCTGCAATGTAGGAAATTGCAGGCAATGTCATGAGACAAAGTGAATGTGAAAAGCAGGTATCCTGGCCAGCTAGAAACTCTTCCTGACCAGGAAGGGCTATAGCCTGAGAAAGACTTTCCAGAGCTAAAGAAATGAATGGGATGTAAACTTCAGATGTGTGGACAGTAGAGGATGTGCCTGGGGAAAAACTGGTGCCAGAGGGAGGGGAAACCAAACTAAACCAGTGGTCATCAAGTCAATTCTGACTTATAGTGATCCTGCAGAGATCACTGGATAGAAGTGTTACACAGGGTTTCCAAGGCAGCAAATCTTTCTGGAAGCAAGACTGTTACATCTTTCTTCTGCAGAGCAGTTGGTGGGTTCAAACTACTGACCTTTTGGTTAGCAGCCAAGGTCTTAACTCCAAGAGGGAGGAGAAACAGGCCCAGAGAGGGGATCAGAGTGAGGGCTAAAGTACCTCTTTTCTCTGCATTATAGTCCCTGCATATGTTATGTAAGTGTATGTGTGCATGTGCATAATTTTACTTTATTTTTTTGTCTTTGGAGGGGATGAAAGTAAAGATGGTGGTTTGTTTCTTCTTTCTACTTTATTTTTAATTAGATAAATTGATAACAGGTTAGCACCAATAACACAGGCTTCTCCTTGCCCTGACTTTGATCATGAAAGGTTAGTTCTTTCTTCATTGTAAGGGCTCAAACAATATTTAATTGGGCTGTTAATTTTAAGGTCAAGAGGATATAAAATTTCCACTAAGACATTAATAGATTTCCAACTCTTTAATTTAGTACCACCCAACCCCCTTTTGAAACTCCCAGAAGGTGTGGCACCAAGGAGGATATTACATTAGTCAACAGGGACTAATGGATGAGCAGACATGGACTCTCCATAATGCATTTGAGGACTTCAGTAAACTACTATTGAATTTCCAAAAATTTGTACTCATTTGAGAAGATGAGGAAATTTTTGAATTTCCTTCTGGAAAAACTGGTTCCCATGTCGTTGAGGGTAACTCAAGTTATATAACAGGAATTCTTAATCTTGGGATTTAGAGAGTTTCTGAAGCTGCATGCTCAGTTTTATTGTTATATGCACTGTTAACAGAGTATTTGTTCATTACAGAGCCAAAGAGTTCACAGAAAACCATGACCCATAAGGAGTTTTTGATTGTTCATAAGAAATTTAATTTTTTTTTGGGTATTTCTTACCATTAGAATTAATATTCTATAAAAACATATTTTCACAACTCTGGGGACCAGAGTAGGTACTCTTCCATGCCCATTAAGAAACAAATCATTAGTTAGAGGTAATCGGAGGCCAGCAACTGTTCAATAGGAGGAGAAGGCAGTAGAAAGTAGTACAAATAAGTCTGCCCAGTAAATACAGAGTCGTGAATTTCAGGGCCAATTCTGTAATTGCCCAGCTATGAAACCTTGTGAAACTCACCAACACTCTGACCATGGTTTTCTATTTATATAATGAGGTAGTTTGGGTTACATTTGGACCTAAAATATTCATATACTCATTGAAAAACGAATGATAATAATAATAATAATAAAACTGGCAGTCTCAGAATTTGCTTTGATAGGATTTGGTGTTTACATACTGAAGGTGAAGTTCAAGGCAATAAGCAAAACATTTAGGTTTTTTAGTGCTGTTCAGCAATGCAAGATAAACCATCTGTTCACTGCAGTAACAGGACTCATTCCTGCAACTGCTGGGTGACAAAAAGACTTAAAAAGATGAACTACGCCATGAAACATACTAATTTTTTGCCTCATTTATCATCTGTATGTTCAACTTCCCTTGTGGGATCTCCACCCAGAAGTACAACTGTCTACTTGGTGTCTCCTCTTGGATATCCTCTAGAAACCTCAAACCCAGCATGTCCAAATCTGAATTTACCATCTTCCTGTCCAAACTACTCCTTCTCCAGCGTTCCCTTTCTTGATAATGGCTTCTCAAATCAGAGAGCTGGGAACCATGCTTGATTTCTCTTTCTCTTCCACTTCCATATAATCTAATCCATTATCAGACCCTGTTTCCTCAAGTTACAATTGGCCTTGCTGTCTTCTATTCTTCATAAGCAATAAAAGTGATTTTTTAATCTTAGAAAAAATCAGGACACTTTTCTGCTTAAAGCTGTACAGTGGTTTCATACTTTCTTTAAAAAGAACAACAACAAAAAAAAAAAACCCAAACTCACTGCCATCAAGTCAATTTTGAGTCAAAGTGACCCCTACTGGATTTCCGAGGCAGTAAATCTTTACAGAAGTAGATTATTTCATCTTCCTTCCATGCAAGCAGCGGCTAGTAGGTTTGAACCACCATCCTTCTGGTTAGCAGTCAAATGCCACCAGAGTTCCTTACACACTTGCCTTGGGAGGGTCTATTATCCTCATCATTGCTTATCACTGCTTATCCTTATCTAATATCCTTATCACTGCTTATCAGGTCCTCCAAGACCTGCCTGCCTACCACTTCATCTTCATCACTCCATTCTTTCTGGTACCACATCTATCTTCTCTTAGGCCCTTTTGCTAGACTCAGGTGAAAAAAGTGCTGTTCCCTGTGCCTCAAACAATCCCCTCTACTCTTCTTTTACTCATCCTTCAAGTCTAGATCAAAGTCATGAACACTTCCATAAACAGTCTCCCTGAACTCCCTCCACTCACTAGGTTAGCTCCCTACTACATGCTAACCCATATTTCACACTTAAATCACAGGTGCATCACACTTATAATCAAGTGATCCATATTTGCTTCCCTAGCAGAATATAAGCCCCAAGAAGAGAGAGCCCACATCTTTCTTATTCACTGTTCGTTGTATCATCAGGCATTGAGCAACTCCTCAGAAAATACTTAATGAATAATACAGTTTTTAAGGCAATTGGGGCTAATGTAACATTATAAGGAACCTTGATGGGAAGTGGTTAAAGTGCTCAGCTACTAAGTGACAGGTGGGCAGTTCGAACCCACAAGCCACTGCACAGCAGAAAGATGTGGCATTTCTATTTTGTAAAGATTTACAACCCTGGAAACCCTATTATAAGCAATTCTACTCTGTCCTACACGGTCACTCTGAGTCACAACTGACTCAACACCAATAAATTTTATGAAATTAATATTAAAGCCAATCAAAGTTCATGTTTAAAATCTTTGTAATTCAGATGGACAAAAAATCAGTTATAACATCAACAACTGAAAATTAAAGGCAGATTTCCTCCATAAAGTTAATGCAGGAAAAGCAATAATGCTGAAAGTTATCTATTTTTAACTGAGGATATCATAAAGAAACATGTTATCCCACAATAAAACCAAACCAAACCAAGCTCACTGCTGTCAAGTTGATTCCAACTCATAGTGACCCCTCCCTGGGTTTCCGAATTGGTATCTCTATGAAGTAGAATGCCCAGTCTTCCTTCCAAGGAGTGGCTGGTGGGTTTGAACCGCCAATCTTCTGGTTAGCTATCAAATGCCTTAGGCACCATGCCACCAGAGCTCTCATACATTATTTTTAAATTAAAGAGGTACAATAAATTTAAGAAAAGTTATTTTGCAACTAAAAAGGTATCATTTATACATTTCAAATGCTGTTTTCTTCATTAAAGAAAAATTGAGAACAGAATTTAAAATTCCCATGGACTCCAGACTATCTGGAGCCAAAGGGACTGGATGAAGTCCTGCAACTATTGCCCTGAGATAATCTTTACTACTTGAACCAAAAATAACCTCTGGAGCCTTCTTAAAACCAAACAATTGTTTAGCTTAACTAGAAAAAAATGTCTGCCTTGAGCATTGTGCTCTTTTAAGAATTATCTAGATGGCATCTAAATGACAACAGCAGCTTGAAAGATTAAATAGGTATTCAGGGGCAATGAGTTTTATGTTAATGGAGGAAGAACAGCTCAGAAAAGGAGGGTAAGTATGGTTACACAGTGAAGAACGTGATGAACGTCACTGAACTGTACATGTAGAAATGGTTGAATTAGTGTATGTTTCCTGTGTATACTCTCAGCAACAATAAAATAAAAGTGTCTGTTAAAAAAGCAGGTTAATACATAAATGAAAAAATCCCATAGTCTTATCATGTAAAAACAACCATACTTAGTATTTGGTGTATGTTAGGTACTTTATCTTTTGGTCATATGTATGTATCATATAATAATCATAAGAGCTTTGAATTTTGCCCTTCCCACATGTAAACATGTTCTCATATAATTATATGCATATACTGCCCTCTTAATGACTCCTAACAGTACAGATTTATTTAACCAGTTTTTTTTATTTGGAAAAATTGGTTATTTCAATTCCTTGCATAATAAAGAAGGAGCTCTGATGGTATAGTGGGTAAGGCATTTGGCTGCTACCCAAAGAGTTGGTGATTTGAACCCACCAGATGCTCCATGGAAGAAAGACGAGGCAGTCTACTTCCTTAAAAGATCTACAGCCTTAGAAATCCAATGGAGGTTGCTATGAGTCAGAATCCACGTGATGGCAGTGAGTTTTAGTTTCATCATTATAAATGACACTCAAATGCAATACCTTTAAACACAAAGCTTTTTCCTTTGAATACAAAAGAGTATTTCATTAGGACAAATTTGCAGTTGCAGAATCACTTCATTAAAGTCTCTTGACATATTTTCCAAATTTATTTCTAAAAGGACTATACTAATTTATATTTGAAAAGCATGACTCTGTTTCCCAATAGCATAATATAAAAATGTTTTTGTGAATTAAGATGCATGGTTATAAACAATGGTTAGTTAAATCCTGAAAGCACAGCTATTCATCAAACCTTACACTAATGGGCACCATCACTCTGCCACATACAGTAAATCTGGACTCCAGGAACAAGCTCATACATAGTATATACCTGGCACAGAGACAAAGAGAATTTACTTATTTAAGGCCAAGGCATAAAGTTAAAATTCAAACACTAAAGAAAGAAAAACCTGCTTCTCTTCCCCTCCAAATTCATTTAAATATACTGTCCATACATTGGGGGAAAGAGCAGGATGGCATGTTGGTGAAGAGTATATAGATCCTGGCTGTCACTTTCTATCAGGGCACCTTAAGCAGAGACTTAAACTGGTCTGCCTCAGTTTCCTCATCTGTGAAAAAGGGATAATATCTATTACGTAGAATTGTTGTAAGGGCTGAATAAGCTCATACGTGACTTAAGAGTGCCCTGGCACACTGTAAATATTTTAATAGTGTTAGTGGTAATTATCATACTTTTTTGAATTCCTGCGCTCCAAAGATTGTTTGGGTAGTAGCTACCTAAAAAAAGGTATGAGTCAGTTTCTTAACACTGTCAAATATTCACAGGAAGAAAATAAAATTTTTGGTCTTCAGTAATTAGGAATAATCCAAAAGTACAATTTACACACAATTTTACTGTTTTTTTTTTTTTTTACCCCTCTATTACTTGGATAATTTTTAACATTTGCTTATTTAATTCATCTACATTTTTTTTAACATATGGTGTCAAATAAAGATTCAACTTTACATTTTTTCAACTAGAAATCTAATAATCTTAACTACAGATTGAGTAATCAATCTACTTCCTCAATGACTGGCAATGACATCTTTATCATAAATTAAGTTCCCATATGTACATGGGTCTACTTCTGGGCCTCTCTGACCTGTTTTCTAAATCTGTACTGTTATCATCATATTTTAATTACTTTTGTATTATGTTTTGAGAACTAGTCAGACAAGTTTTTTCCATATATTGCTGTTTCTCCCCCTGTCAAATTTTCTTGACTATTTTTCCACAGGGAGCTGTTGGTGGGGTAGTGACTAAGGCATTTGACTGTTAACCAGAAGGCTGGTGGTTCAAACCCATGAACCACTCCTCGGAAGGAAGACTGGGCAATCTACTTCAATACAGATACCGCCTTGGAAAACCAAAGACGGGTCACTATGAGTCGAACTGACTGACTCAACCACAGTGAGTTTGGTTTTTTTTACTCTTCCACATTTAACTTATCCACGCTAATTCTGAGACTGGCTTGTCAGGTTCTATTAAATTCCACTGATACAACAACTAGTTTCAGCCATGGAGGAGTAGTAGGTATCAGATTCACTTCCCTGTGATCATGCAACTGGGCAAAATATACGAGACAACTGCTTTTAGCACTGATAAGAGACAGCACAGAGTTTTCAGTCTTGAGAGATGGGAAACACAGAGACAAGCACCACATCTATCTCAGATTTCTGCTTGGGGATACTTTCTAAACCATGACACAGGAAAGTAGAACCTAAAGAAAAAGAAGTAGCCTTGATGAGCAGAGGACACAGAAATCAGATCATAGAAATGCTAAAGGGGCTATAGGGAAAGTAAAAGGAAGGAGAGATCTATGAAGAGCAGAAGCCCCAGAAACTTGCAGAGGAGTCTCCTGAGTCTTTGGTCAAATACAAAGTTGTGCACACATAGGGCAGTACTCCACAGGCTTAGCAAAGAGCAATTATAGGGAGGCTGTGAGCTGACTCTAATATAATCCCTCAGAGGAAGAACTGGAATATGAGGGTAATTAATAACTGATTAACTGACAATACATCCATTAACTTGTTTAATCGTCACAATAACTCCATGAAGAAGATACTATCATTATCCCTATTTTACAGGGCAGCAGACTAAGGCTCAGACAGGTTAAGTCATAATCCCAGGATCACGTTATTAAACCCATGCTTTAACAACTATGTGGTGCTGCCTCTCTGCTGAAGCTGATCAACTGTGCTGTGTCACCTGAAAGATACTGTGTCAATGGAGAGAAGCTGTCTAGCTAGCTATGGTAAGAGATAAACAGCAATAACTTGTCATTGTGTCTCCCTGGCCCAGGAGAGAGTACACTTGACCAGCAGAACTGATCATTCAGTTTCCTTGGAACCTGACAAAGGTATCCAACAAGATTTTTTTTTTCAATAGACTGTCCTTGCTTTAGTTTCAGAGTCCACTAAGCAGCCTTCTGATTATATTCTGACTTTGTTTACAAAGAAAGAGGGCCTCAGTCAGTGAGGGCTGAAAATGTTCGAGTTCCCTTGAAAGTTGGTACTGTCATTATAAATAAGTAAACTGGCATCTGGTTTAATTTCAGATTAAATTTATTAATCATGACTCGGGTTCCCCTGAGCTTTCTCAACTCTGAGTATATGATCAAAACTGGGTTTCTGGTTCTGCAGACCTTCGGAAGAGAGTTCTGGATGATACTACCAAGACTAAGTTTTTACAGGAAGCTGCAAACACTCTGGGAGACTAGACCTGAGTAGTCACTGGATCCGTTAAACACTGGTCTCAACCCTCTCTTGCTCTCAAACTGCCTAAGAGAAGCCAATAAAGGAGGTTATAATAAATGTATAAGAATCGATAATAATGTTGTGGAGCACACACGTGGGAAGTTGTTAAGAATACGAAATCCTAATTCAATAAATTTAACCCAATTATTATCAAGGAACATTCTTCCAAAGTAGCCTGTGCAGAATTTCGCATGAACCATTCACTCCTAATGGTATGAAACCAATTGACTAAAATAAATAATTAAACAAACCTCAGAACCACAGGATACTAACAAGATAAATTATTCTATCAAGACCAAATGTGCTGAGAATACACATGATCAATATGAATGGTGTTCACCAAAAGAGTGAAGCAGTGAAGCAGTGTATGGATTCTCCACGCTTAACAGGTATGCACAATATCCCAGGATCTTTAATAGAAAAGATTCACAAAGTGAATCGTCCCTGAAGAGGCCATGAAAACTTTTAACAGTGCTACTGCCACATTAAATGTCCACTTAAGCCTACTCATCAACTTTCCGTTGATTCAATGAACCTACATATTTGTACCACTTCTCTGAGCCTTCCACAGTCCAGTAACTAACACTCTACAGGGTCTGACTCTGCCTCTAAAACTCTTCCCTAATAGTCACCTTACTGGCTCCTTCACTTCAGTCAGGCAGGTCTCTGCTCAAATGTCACCTAACAGAGATGCCTCCCCTGATCTCCACATATAAAAGAGCACCTCTCATCTACAAACCATGTACAGTACCAAGGAGAGGAAGATTTTCATCTAGTGGACTGAAAATGTTGTCCTCCCTTTTAAATTCAAGGGAAGGAAGTTGTATCTTCTTGTTGCCATACATGATTTATATCCAAAGCACTTATCACTAATATATTTGTTTATTGCCTGTTTCCGTTCAGTAGAAGAACCTCCATGAGTATAGGAATGTTGTCTGTTTTACTTCCTGTGGAATTCACAAAATTTATAGAACAGTGCCTGTAAGAGCACACAATATAAATAAACTACTTCTAATTCAAAGTCTAATAGGGAAGAGAGACCTAAGATGACAAAGAGACCTCACAAACAGCACAGTGTGATGGCAGAAGAGGGGAGCAGAAACACTTCTAGGAGAAAGAAATGCAGAGCAGGATGGTGAAGGGTGGGTAGAGTCAGGGCATATTCCAGCCACGGAAGGAAGCATGGGGAAAGGCACAGAACATAAAAGAGCCCTGCACTCTTGGGGACTTGTATGGCTGTGATAAGGTGAAGGGTCAAAGGGACAAAAGATAAGGATGAAGAGGAAGGCAGAGTGTACATGCCAGAGCAAGGAATCATTGAAGTCTTAAGCTGAGTAATAACTCGATCAAGTTTGCCTTTCACAAAAGACATGTTAAAGGCAATACTGAGATGAAAGTAAATCTATAGTAAGGAAGAACATTTAGGAAATTACTGCAAAGGTCTCCAAAGAGCCAGTGATGCTAAAACTAAGGCAGTGGTACTGAGAATGGAGATAAAACAAATGTCTGGGATGCCTATCACTGGATATGAAGATGTTTTTGTTGTTGTTGTTATGTGCCGTTGAGTCGACCCAACTCATAGTGACCCCTCCTTGGGTTTCCGAGGCAGTATCACTACGGAAGTAGATTGCTCAACCTTCCTTCCAAGGAGTGCCTGGTGAGTTTGAACCGCCAGCCTTCAGGTTAGCAGTCAAGTATGGATATCCTCCACTTTTTCAAAACTCTGCTCCAGTAATTCCTATGAAAAGCATCACTTTGTTTTTTAAAGTAAAAGGGAGTTTTTTAAAAAGACATATGTCACACAAACACAAATATAGTAATTTCAGACATGGCTAGAACCAGAGGCTAAACTACAGGATTGGACAGCAATTCAGTCTATTTTCATCTTACACTCTGTTCTCCTTTGAATCGGCATCATTTTCAAGTCAGTTGTTTGCTTCCTGTGTTCCTCAGCCACTAAAGGTTTAAATAAACAAATAAAGCCTGAAAGAGCAAACTCAGAGGTAAATCCTGTGCTTTCAGTAAAAAAGCCAAAACTGAGACTCACTCACTCCCATAGGAAGGTGATGTTCTGTTCTTGATGGCCAAACAGCTCCAACAGTCAACCTTTTGGCCAGAAATTGAGCATTTAACCACTGTTCCACCAAGGCTCGTCATCCCCTTAGATGGGAAAATATTGAGTCAGGTTATATAGTATCTTTAAAGAGTTAACAAGAACGGTATGTCTGATGACGAGGATGAGGATAATGGCTAATATTTATATAGTGATGATTATGCAGGAGGAACTATCCTAATTTTTCAGGTTGTGAGAAACTGAGAAATTGGGTAACTTCCCTAGGGTAACACAACTAATAGGTGGTGGGGCTGGGATTTTAACCTATAGATGTAGATCCACAGCCCATACGCTTAACTACATTGCTATACTGCAGCTATAGAAATAACACTGAGAAGCCAAAAAGAAGCTGAAACCTTTAGAAGAAAGGAAAAAAAAATTAAAAGTATGACCTCCTCTCTACCCTCTTTTTTTAATTCTCATAAGGCTCATTACCATAGATTTTAATCTGTATCTACTGAGCAACAATGTCCCATTGAGAGTATTAACAATGGTTAAGAGTGTGGGCTGTAAGGCAAGACAGGCAGATCCAGGCTCAAACTTCTACTCCACCATATCCTAGATGTGCCTCGGGACTCCTGGCCACGTTATATTACACAGCAGGCCCAAACAAGGTAGCTGCAGGGTTCACACCTACCCCTCCAGTGACCATGTCTATACCATACACCTTTCTAGTGAGACCTGCTCCTCTTCTCCCTCCCCACCCCCAGCAGTGAGGTCTATGCCCCTTATTGTGGGAAACAGATGCACACAGAGAACATCACATGATAACGAAGGCAGAGATTAGAGTGATATGTCTACAAGCTAAGGAGTATCAGGGATTGCTGCAACCATCAGAGGCTGAAAGCAGCTTTGGAGAGAACATGGCCCAGCTGGTACCTTCATTTCAGACTTCTAGCTTCCCAACTCTGAGAAAATAAATATCTGTTGTCTTAAGCCATCCAGTTTGCAGTACTTTGCTAAGGCAGCCATAGGAAATTAATACAATCCCCTTGTCCCTGACCAAGGTAACTGGTCTGAGCCAGAAACTGGATCTAAATCACAGTAGCTCACTGTCTTGTGAAGGGGTGGTCATGGGACCAAGCTGGGCCATTATCACTTCTGGTACTTTTCTAACAGGAGTCAGAAGAAAGCAGCTTTTCCTTTCTGGTCCCAGAAAGGACTTAAGCCTGGAGCTGGTAATGGTCTCAGCACCAGGGTGTTTAAGAAAATAAAGCTGGCAATGTAGAGAGACCCAGAGACAAGAGAGAGAGAGGGACCTGACAGTATTTAAGTCCCAAGCTTTAGGCTCCCCCTCCTTACTCTAAGGTTTTCAAACACGTCACCCAAGGAGAGAAAAAGAATTTATTTGAATTTCTGTTGCTTTCAATTAAATGAGTCCTAACTTTAACTCCCCAAAATTCAGTTTCCTTACCTACAAAACAGAAAATAAAACAAAAGCCCTTCCCCCACAGGGAAGAGCTAATGGTGAAATGAGCTACAAATGTGAAGTCTTTTAGCAGTGTATCTTATGAATAGAAAGGGCTCCAGGGCTGTTAGTTCAAAATAACACGTACAAAATAACACCTAAAAAAGCACCTGCTTATCAACAGATTCTGGAGTCATTCTTCATTCTTCTCTTTCTGTCATAACCAACCTTAGGGCAAATACTATTGATTTTAACTTCAAATCATACCTAGAATCTAACAACTTCTTACTATCTCCACTGCTACCACCCTGGTCCAAGCTGGGACCTGAACTACCAAAAGAGCCTCCTAACAAGTTCTCCCTACTTCTGCCCCATCCTCCAACAGTCAACTCCCCACACAGCAGTCACAGTGATCTATCTCATTAACATATAAGCCAGAGATCTCCTCTAATGAACACACTCCAATGTCACCTCATCTGACTCAGAATATATGCCAGATGACCTGGCCCCAGTCTTCTTTGGTGCCTTCCTCGCCGCCCCACCCCCTGCCCTGCACTCTGCTCCACACCAGCCTCCTTGCTCTTCCTCAAACCACCACACTCCCTCCTCAGGCCTTTCAGACTTGTCTCTCCGACAAGGACATTCCTTTCCAAATTTCTTCAAGCCCCACTCCCTACTCTCCTTTAGGTGACTAGATGGCCACTCTCTCTGTGAAGCCATCTCCAATGTCCTATTTAAAAATACAGTCTACTTCCTAACTCAGAGGAGCTCTGGTGGTGTAGGGCCGAAGGCATTTGACTGCTAACCACAAGGCTGGCGGTTCAAACCCACTAGCCATTCCTCAGAGGGAAGACTGGGCAATCTACCTCTGTAATGGTACTGCCTTGGAAACCCAAGGAGAGGTTGTTATGAGTTAAGGCAACTCAACGGCAGTGAGTTTGGTTTATTTTGGTTTTCCTAACTCAGCTGTATTCTCCATAATGCTCATCATCACTTGACCTACTAGATCTATTATATATCTATTTGTTTACTGTCTTTCTCTCTTCTCTATATTGTAAGCTCCATGGAAGCAAGGGTTCTTGTTTACTACTGTATTCTGAGCATATGCACAATAAACATCTGTTGAATGAATGCATTTGCTCTCAATTCTCTATTCTAGGGATTATAGATAAACATGAACTATAGTAAAAAAAAAAAAAAAGTGGAAATCCTATTATGAAACTTTTTGTACTTACTTGGCACAGCGTACCCAGTGTGTATGGCGGTACAAAGAATATAAGAAGCGCTGGCGATACATGTTCCATACTTTAATAGATTTGTCTTCAGAAGCTGTAGCTAAAAACTGGCCATCAGCCGAAAAGTTGACACTGCGAACTGGGGCAGTATGAGCTTTAAATTCAGAGGATTTCCCCTTCCTAGAAATAAACAGTTTAGTATTTATTACTCATTTGATTTCATTATAATTAATATTTAATCAACTTTGAAACATAAAATGGTTGAACATTTGTAAACACTAACAAAGATGTTAAAAAGTTGTGTTGCACTACTCCTTAATACAGTTTCAAACTGGTTTTACTAAATAAAATAGTAAGTGTTACTTAAAAAGAAAGACCCTGGTTTATTGATTCTGACTTATAGCAATACCTCCTTGGGTTTCTGAAGTGGTATTTCTACAGAAGTAGATTGCCCAGTCTTCCTTCCAAGGAGTAGCTGGTGGGTTTGAACTGCCAGCCTTCTGGTTAGCAGTCAAATGCCTTAGGCACTATGCCACTGGAGCTCCCAAAATAAAGTAAGTGATACTTAATAAGAAAGACCCTGGCTGACCCCACCCTGATAAGCATTTGCTATTTTAACAGAAAGTAAGGAAATAATATTTCGCATGGATTTCTACCACGTATTTTAAGTTCCTGTTTTTCCTTTAGAAATAGCAGGAAATAATCTGAAGAACTTGGAACACAGAAAAGGCTGAGCTCAATGAAATCTAGTTCAGCTGTGTGATCTGGTAGTCTGGGTTGTAAAGGAAACATTCCATATGCCATTTGCCTCTACAGAGAATGACCCTAGGAGACCTGGCTTTCCAGTCCCCACCTACATTTCCATTCACCAGTATTAAGAACTGGACACCTGCAGGGTATGTCTAAGGCCTCTTTTACCTCTAGGCCCAATATTATACTCACAAGCAAACAAAGGATAAATGGCAATAACACACTTTAATTCTCAACACCTTGAAATTTCACATGCAGGTTTGTTTGCCTATTGTTGTTGTTTTCCCCTTAGAGAGCATGGAAAAGGGGGAATAGGAAAAGAGAGAAAATAACGTGAGACATTTGAGAAGAAGATGCGGAAAGGTTGTTCAATTATTTAAGGGCAGGCTAGATAGCACTCAAGTTACAAGGACATTTGGGAAATACTACTTGGTGTCAGCGTCTTTCTCAAAGCACC
>NW_006921930.1:1950089-1960519 GCF_000298275.1 Orycteropus afer afer
GAGGAGTGGCTGGTGGGTTTGAACCGCCAGCCGTCTGGTTAGCAGGCAAGTGTCTTAGCCACTATGCTACCAGAGCTCCCAAAAATTATACTAGTGATAGTTTATATGGAAAATTGTCATAACTACTTGAAAAAATGAAAAAAGATCAGGAAACAGAATTTTGCAGTCACAATATATCCATCTCAGACTTGCACATGTTCACACTGAATTCCCACACCCACCCCTTCACCTTGCATTGCTACACCTTGGTTATTTGTAGTAACATTTTCCCATCTCTAAGCTGTAAGCAAGGAACTCTGGTGGCAAAGTACCTAAGGCATTTGACTGTTAAGCAGAAGGCTAGTGGTTCAAACCCACCAGCCACTCCTCAGAAGGAAGAATGGGCAATCTACTTACATAGAGATACTGCCTCAGAAACCCAAGGAGGGATTGCTGAGTCGAATTGACTTGATGGCAATGAGTTTGGTTTTTTTGGGGGGAAGCTGGAAGCATGGAAGTCACACTCAACTACTCCTTCTTTCTCTCCTCTCGTAGCCAGTCAGTCAACAAACCATATCATCTTCATTTCCTAAATATCTTTTGAATCCCTCCTCTTCTTTCTATCCCAGGGACACAGTGTAGACATACCCTCAATTAACCTTTACCTAGATTATTCCACAAGCCTCTTATCTGGATTCCCTGCTCTAATCTTTTACCCATCCCTTTCTATCCCCCGGTCACATACACACTGGGTTTATGACCTTGCTAAAATGTAACTCCAGGCATGTAAATCCCAGAGTAAATGAGTCACTGGCTCCCCTCTACATAAGCACAATGCTCAAGCTCTCTGGCCACGCTTCTTGCCACTACCTGAACTCTGTACTCTGAGAACAGTCACAGGGTTTCAAACACATCTCTGCTTGTCATTTTCTCAGCCTAGATTATTCTCCCATCCCCAGATTCCCCAGACTAATTTAGACAGGCTTAATTGCTTTCTATATGTTACATCTACTGGGATTATTACACTGTACAGTAATTGGAGGGAAAAAAAAAAAAAGAAAAAACAACCCTGTTTCTCTCCTATTAAGCAGTAAGTTTTCTGAGGACAGGAATCGTGATTCATTTATTATTATAAGCCCAGCAACTAGAGCAGTGTCAGGCATTGCTGTTGTTGTTATGTGCCATCGACTCGGACCCGACTCATAGCAACCCTTTAGGGTTTCTGTGGCAGTATCTAGTACGTAGATTGTCCAACCTCCCTTCTGAGGAGTGGCTGGTGGGTTTGAACTGCCAGCCTTCTGGTTAGCAGTCAAGTGCCTTAGGCACTACATTACCAGAGCTCCTAGTGTCAGGCATATATGAGCTCAACACACTCTGCTGAGTTCCACTGGGGAGGGGCAATGTCTAACCACCTGGCTTACCCTTCCAGTAGAAGGTAAACATGACTTTATCATAAATTTATACACCTAATACATATTTGATTTATACCTAAAATAACCTTTCAATATTAATATTTTTTGAAAACTTAGAGGGAGCAATCAGTGACTAGTTCAGTAAGGTTTCAAGGGAGATTTCTATGAGTAAAAGTCGAAAGTACTGTTTGTGCTGAATTCAAGTATAAGGCCTGGAGAAAGCATGCAGAAAAGATTTGGCACTCACAATGACCAGGAAGCCAAGAGACAGACAGTATCATCAAAATCTGCCTTGATCTTTAGTTCGACACTCTACACTCCAGCAGGCTAACCTGTTTGCCTTCTTTCTGAATAGCTCTTTCTTTCAGCTGGAAGCTGGCCTAACCATTAAATTCTGTCCCACTAGGAAGCACATAAGGAGCTCTGGTAGCATAGTGCCTAAGGCACTTGAATGCTAACCAGAAGGCTAGCGGTTCAAACCCACCAGCCACTCCTCGGAAGGAAGGTTGGGCAATCCTACTTCCGTAGTGATACTGCCTCGGAAACCCAAGGAGGGGTCGCTATGAGTTGGGGCCGACTCAACAGCATATAACAACAACAACAACAAGGAAGCACATAAGATATCAAGATCTGACAGCATCGTTTTCGCTGTGCCTGATGCTTAACTAATTTCTAGTTCCCCAGCTTGCCTCAATGTAGGCTGTCTCCCACCTGTTTACTTGCTTGCTTTCTGTGCCCAAATTCTCCTGTCAGTAATTCCCAGGCCAGACCTGTTTCTATGCCTGCTCCCATTTGCCCTTTCTTAGCCTTCCAGCTACCCACTGCAGTGGTTGTTTGCAAATATGGGTGCCAAGAATTCTTATCATCCCTGTGCACACATGCCATTCTTCCCTTCAGGAGGTGGCGGCAGTCTATTTTTCCTCCCTTTGAGCCTGGGCTAGCACTGTGACTTACTGTGACCAGAGAGAGAAGGTGGCAGAAGTGACACTGTGCAACTTCCAGGCCTATTTCTTACAAGACCTAGCAGCTTCTACTTTTACCCTCCTGGAACTCAGCTGCCATACTGTAAGGAAGTCTAGGCTACCCTGCTGGAGAGAGTGCACATGTAGAACCAAGTTGCCCAGACAACAGCCAGCACCAAGGTCCCAGGCATGTGACTAAGGCCTTTGACAAGTCCAGCCTAGCTGCCAGTTTAATGAAGCTGAATGACTAATCTTAGTTAATACCAAATGGGGCAGAAGTACCATCCAGACAACCCAGGAAATTGTCAGAAATGACAGTCATTATTTTAAGCTATAAAGTTTAAGGGACTATTATGTAGCAATAGATAATGGACACATCAGCTTCATTTCTATTGCCATGATCTACCAATGTCCTGGCCCTACTATGATTTATTAGGAAGGGAAACTAGTGACATATGCAAAAGCCTAATTGCTATACTTATATTCCAAACCAAAACTCACTACCATCGGGTTGATTCTGACTCATAGTGATCCCCATAGTGTTTCCAAGGTTATAAATCTTTACAGAAGCAGATTGCCTTATCTTTCTTCCATGAAGCAGCTGGTGGGTTTGAACCCTGACCTTTTGGTTAGCAACCAAATGCCTTAACCGCTATACCATCAGAGTATTAAATTAAATAAGTATTAAATTAATAGGAGCACGTTTTTAGCTCATCTGTCCTTGTGTAGTTTGTTCACTGAAATGTCCTTGAATTAGTAATGGGGGTAGGCCTGCATTGTGCTGAAGACAGCAAAAACACTAGTCTCAATTTCCCAAAGCTAAGAATTTCAGAAAATACTTCTCTCTCAGAACCCAAACCAGTGTCTTCACCCTACAATTCCTTTCTATACTGCCATCCATGTTATCATTTCATGTACTGAAGAAAATGTGGTAGAAGTGACATTGTGCAACTTCCATCAGGATATGTACAGACTACCATCAGGATCATGTATAGACTTCCCAGCATGCAGTTTCCTTCCCCTAAGCGGTGCAGAAAAAAGCATCCAGCAGCAGGGAAATGCCCCATGAGCTTTCTTTCATTTGTGAGTGCCTGTGCCTATTCAATCACATACCTCAAATCAATTCCTATCACAATACTCACTGCTGTCAAGTTGGATCCAACTCATTGCGACCCCTCCTTGGGTTTTCGAGGCTGTGTCACTATGGAAGTAGATTGCTCAATCTTCCTTCCAAGAAGTGGCTGGTGGGTTTGAACCACCAGCCTTCTTGTTAGCAGTCAAATGCCTTAGGCACTACACTACCAGAGCTCCTTCCTATCACAATAGAGTCAAAGAAAATGCTCAACTTCCTATCCTCTAAAGTTTTTATAGGGGGAATGATACGGTGCATGGAATTTGTTCTAAAAAGACTCCAGCCAAAAAAAAAGGGGGGGGGGGCTATTTGGGTGGAACAGATGAAACAAGATGGGCAGAATATTTATAATTGTTGAGGCCAGGTGATTGGTATATGGAGGTAGTTATGTGCTATTCATTCTATTTTCATATATGCTTAAAAATTTACATAACTGAAAGTTTAATTTGTAAAAAAATTTTTTATCATGGATCAGTAATTGCTTAAATTAGATGGGTTATTAGATAGGGTTTGAACAGCCTTATTTAAAAACGCAACAATTTATACTTCTGTCAGAAATTTCCTTTAATAAGACAGCAAAAACATAGCTCCAATTTCCCAAAGTTAAAAATTTAACTTAACAAGAAAATTCTGGAGCCTGACAATAAGTGATACCAATCATAGCTCTGGCATGGAAGTTTTAACAGGGATCTAAAAGCTCCTAAAGGATCCATGACTAGGCATTAAGAGGCTAAGAAACTCTCTAAAATATAAAATGCTGGTTATATACGTAAATGTCTATCTTTTTAGGAAAATAATCTAAAGCTTACATCAGATTTATAAAAGGATTTGTAAACACCACTTTCCAAAAAAACTTAAGTCATACTAAGCACATTTACAGAGCTCTGGTAGCATAGTGCCTAAGGTACTTGACTGCTAACCAGAAGGCTGATAGGGCTTCAGACCCACAAGCCACTCCTCTGAAGGAAGGCTGGGCAATCTACTTCCATAGAGATACCACCTCAGAAACACAAGGAGGGGTCACTATGAGTTGGGTCCGACCCGACAGCAAAGAACAAGAAGCAGCAGCACATTTACACAGTTAGAAACTGTTTCAAATAGAAGACATAATTATGAGTTAATTATGAGAGAAAAGCTGTGTCAAATAGTTAAGTCTTTATAACAATGGCAATACACAATCTATATGATTCAGATAATAGGCGAGATAACTGGGGAGTTTGGGCACTGCCAAAAAGTGCATAAGGATCAGCCAGCCTCCCACTTTCTTTCACATTTCTAAATCCAAAGCATATCAAGTGTTTTTTGCTGTTGTTGTTTCTCTTACTTATCAGGAATCCAAAGTCTAACGGTCCTGTCTCGTGAGGCAGATGCCAACAAGTTTCCAAGTGGAGAAAACTGCACGCTGGTTACCACATCCTTGTGACCCACAAATCTGAAAGCTCTAGCTTGTGGCTTCAAATTCCATAGCATGAGAAATGTATCCCAAGAAGCAGTAGCTATCAAGAAACAGAAGAACAAAACCATTGTTTGTTAAAATGCAGATACAAGCATGTCTAGTTATAATGGGCAGCATATCTAATAACAAGACATCCAGGTAATACAGGGGCTGGAGGTTGTAAGGTTAGATTTAAAAAAAAAACAAAAAAAACAAAAAAACCTCCTGCCATCCAGTCAATTTCAACTGGCAGCAACCCCATGGGTGTCAGAGTAGAACACTGCTTCACAGAGTTTTCAATGGCTGATTTTTGGGATATAGATTGCTAGACCTTTCTTCAAAGGCAACTATGATTAGACTCAAACCTCTAATCTCTTGGTTAGAAGGCATTAATCATTTCTACCACCCAAGTGTTCCAAAGAAGAAAAACAGGGCCTCACTATATAAGGTTGGGAGTCCTGGTGGTGTAGTGCCTCAGGCATCTGACTGCTAACCAGAAGGCTGGTGGTTCAAACCCAAAGCCACTCCTCAAAAGGAAGGTTGGGCAATCTACTTCTCTAGTGACACTGCCTTGGAAACCCAAGGAGGGGTGGCTATGAGTCGGATCTGACTCAACAGCAGTGACTTTGTTTTTTTTCTGGTATATAAAGTTACTGAAAATCTTCTAAATACTTTAGACAGAGATAAAACTCACTGGACTTAGGTTATTCCATGTAAACTGTTTAAAATGAGTTCCTAAGTTTTCAGTTACAATACCATGTATTACCCCCTTAAAAAAAAAGTACAAAATGTTGATAATGTCTCATCATCCAAATTACTAAACATTTACATCAGGACTTGAATTATCTAGGGCTAATATAGACAAAACAGGAAAAAGAACAAATTATACACATTACACTTTACCTTAAACTTCATCATATTTGAGTATCACATTGCAAACAAGACACAAACTCTTCCCTCAAAGAATAATATACTAGGGGAGACAGACCATTAATAATAGCTTATGTATACAGAGGGCTTTTGTATATATTATCCATTCATTCATTTTGGCAGGGTAGTTAGGTGGGCTTCTCTGAGGAAGGGACGCATGAGCAGAGACCTGAGTGAAGTACGAAGTAAGCCAGGCTAAGACATGGAAAAAGAGCACTTCTGGCAGAAAGCCTGAGACAGTAAAGAGTTTCCAACACCCAAGGAACAGCAAGACCAGGTCCAGTGTCCATAGTGCAAGGGAGAGAAGGGACTGCAGTGAGAGAGGTCAGCAGGGAGGCAGACATCAGACAAGGAGCCACAGTGAGAAGTGTAGATGGTATTATAAGCGCAATGGGAAACCATAGAAAGATTCTAAAAAGAGGCACCTCATGATCTGATTTAAGCTTTAAAATTATTATTCTGATCACAGGAAAAGGAGAATCTTTTGAAGAAATGATGTTGGGTTAACTGGATATTCATAAGGAAAAAAATTAATCTTGACTCCTAAATTTTATACCATACACAAAAAGTAATTCCATATGGATTGCAGAGCTAAATGTGAAAGTTAAAATAATAAACTTTTAGAGAAAACAGAAGAGTGTCTTCATGACTTGAGATAGACAAAGATTCCTTAAATGGGACATACAAAGCACTAACTCTAAAAGAAAAGAAAAATAATTTGGGCTACACTAAATGAAGAAATTTGTTCATCAAAAGACGTCAATAAGAGAGTAGGAAGACAAGCCATAAAGTGAAGGTATCTGCAATGTTGTTAGGTACCTACGAGTTGGCTCCAACTCATAGTGAGCCTATGTAGAAGAACTAGACACTGCTTGGTCTTGTGCCAGGCAGGCACACATATATGCAATATATACATCCAATGAAGTACGCACACACACAATCTCTACAGAATCATACAACACAATTTTTTTTAAAAAAAGTTATCCAATCAGAAAATAGGAAAAGGCTTAGACAGGCATTTCACAAAAGAAGATATCTACATGGCTAATAAATACATGAAAAGGTACTCAATTCTACTACTTATCAAGGAAAAGCAAGTTAATACTATAATAAGATATCACTAAATACTCATCAGAAAGACTCCAATAAAAAGACAAATAATACCAAGTCTTAGTGAGGATGTAAACTTGTGTGATGCTGGTGATTATAACCACTTTGGAAATGTGTTTGGAAATATCTGTTGAAGCGGAATGTACACTCAATGATGTGACCCAGCAATTCTACTCCACGATATATTCTCAACTGAAATGCTTGCATGTTATTTACCAAAAGGCATACATAAAAAATGGTCATGCAGTGCTACTCAAAACAAACAAAAATTGAAACTCTATCCATGAAGGTAGAACAGATACATACATTTTGGTATATTTATACTATATATAAAGGAGCTCTGGCAGCGTAGTACCTAACGCACTTGACTGCTAACCAGAAGGCTAGCAGTTAAAACCCACCAGCCACTCCTCAGAAGGAAGGTTGGGCAATCTACTTCCATGGTGATACCACCTCGGAAACCCAAGAAGAGGTCGCTATGAGTTGGGTCCAACTAGACAGCATACAACAACAACAACAATATATAAATAAAAAGCAAAAAGAACCCACTGCTGTTGAGTCGATTTGACCCATAGCGACCCCTCCTTGGGTTTCTGAGGCAGTATCTCTACAAAAGTAGATTGCCCCATCTTCCTTCCAAGGAGTGGCTGGTGGGTTTGAAGCGCCAGCCTCCAGTCAAATACCTTAGAGACTATGCCACCAGAGCTCCCAAACTATATATACATTGGGTAAGTGGATTCCATTTATATGAAGATCAAGAAGAGGCAAAACTAATCTGTGCAACTACAAGTCAGTACAGAGAATATATGGGGGGAGGGTAGATAGTAGCTAGAAGGATGCACAAGAGGGGTCTCTGGGGTTTTGGTAATGTTATGTTTTTTAATCTTAGTATTGGTTACATGGGCATGTTCACATTGTGAAAATTCACTGAATTGTACACTTATGATTTGTACAATTTTGGGTATATATATTCTATGTCAGGAGCTCTGGTAGCATAGTGGCTAAGACACTTGACTGCTACCAGAAGGCTGGTGGTTCAAACCCACCAGCCACTTCTCGGAAGGAAGATGGGATAATCTACTTCCGTAGTGATACTGCCTCAGAAACCCAAGAAGGGGTCGCTATGAGTTGGGTCTGACTCGACGGCACATAACAACAACAACAACAAATATTCTATGTCATTAAAACATTTATTATTAAAACCCCCTAAAATATCACTCTGGCTGTGTGTGAAGAATATACAAAGAATTAAAAAAGGAAGAAAAAAAAAAAAAGACTGCCATTGATTCCGACTCACAGCAACCCCCACTGGGTTGCCATGGCTGTGAATCTTTACAGAAGTAGATTGCCTCATCTTCCTCCCATGGAGGAGTTGTTGGGTTTGAACTTTTGACCCTCTGGTTAGCAGCCAAATGCTTTACCCACTATGCCAGCAAAGTTTCTTTTACAGAGAGTGTAGTTGTTGTTACATGCTGTCAAGTTGGACCCAACTCATAGCGACCCCCTCCTTGGGTTTCCAAGGCAGTATCACTATGGAAGTAGATTGCCCCAACTTCCTTCCGAGGAGTGGCTGGTGGGTTTGAACCGCCAGCCTTCTGGTTAGCAGTCAAGTGCCTTAGGCACTATGCTACCAGAGCTCCTTATACAGAGAGTAGGGGGACAGAATTGAAGGTAGAAATTAATTAGGCAGCTAGTGTAATAATGCCATAAGAAGGCAGTGGTCTAGAGTAGATTGTAGGCGGCAGAAGTTGGAACAGCTGTCAAATTCAGGACATATATTAATGATAGAGCCTATGAGGCTTGCTAACGGATTACATGTGAGGTGATAGGAAAAGAGAAGAAGCAAAGGTGCCAGGTGAATCATGTCATTTAGTGATATGAAGAAAACCAGAAGAGGAGGAGCTCTGGGGCAGGGTAGGGTGGGCAGAAATCAAAAGTTGCTTTTTGGACAGAGCAAGTTTGATATGTCTTATTAGACATACAAAGGAGCCCTGGTGGCACAGTGGTTAAAGCACTCAGCTGCCAACCAAAAGATCTGTGGTTTAAGACCACGAGCATCTCCACAGGGGAAAGATATGGCAGTCTGCTTCTACTCTGCCCTATAGGGTCACTATAAGTTAGAATCAGCTTTTTTTTTTTTAATTAGGCATAACAAGTGGAGATGTCAGGTTGGGAGGTGGATATAACTGTCTGGAGCTCAGGGAGAGGTTCTGCCTATACAGTGTTGGGGTTCAGAGAGCAAGGTCTAGAATTAGACTCCTTGGTTCATATTCTGGCTGTCACCTACTAGCTGTGTACCTTTGGGTAAGTTACTCAACCTCTCTGCACCCAGAACACTTCATTTGCAAAATGACCAGTTCAAAGTACTAAGTGAAATAACACTTATAATTTATGCCTGCTACATAGAAAACACTCATATGTAGCTATCACTGCTGTAGTTTTGTTTTTGTTACTGTTAGCAGCAGCAGCCACCCACAGAAAGCATGGAAGCTAGATAAGATCCAGTGAGTGAGTATAGAAGGAGCACAGGGCCAAGTACCTAAACTTCAGAGAAGGAAGAGCAAAGGAAGGAGCCAAAAATGAAGTACAAGGGGGCCAGAAGATTGTGGTATCCATGAAGACAAGAAATATATCACAAGAGGTTTGACCAGCTATGTCAAACGCTTCAGAGAGACTGAGTAAGAAAAGCCCTGAGCAAGACTGGCTGCATAATCTGTAGGACCCAGTTCAAATTATAAATGCAGGGCCCTTTGTATGATTATGGAAGTAGTTGCCCCATCTTCCTTCCGAGGAGTGGTTGGTGGGTTTGAACTGCCAGCCTTCTGGTTAACAGTCAAGTGCCTTTAGGCACTACCCCATTTAGTATACTATATTTTTGGAGATCAGGAGATCATGCCTTATATATAAACCAAAACTAAACCAAACCCACTGCCCTCAAGTTGATTCTAACTCATAATGTCCCTATAGGGCAGAGTAGAACTGTCCCAAAGTTTTTCCAATGCTGTAAAATTTTTAAAAGAATTTTAATACAGGGATAGCAGAGTTAGGCCCTTTTAAGGCCAGCACCCTGTATGACTGCACAGGACACATGCCCATGAAGATAGCCATGGACCCAAGGATTAAATGTTGATTTGGCAATAACAATTGTTTCAGGGAAATGATAGGATCAAAGCCAGCAAAGAGTGGGTTAAATAGAAAAGAAAGAGTTAATATACACAATACATTCATTAACTAATTCAAGGTTTACAGGATCCCCAATAATCAAGCAAAGATCCTAGTTAGTGTAAATGGTTAACATGCTCAGCTGCTAACTGAAAGGTTGGCTGTTGGAGTCCACCTAAAGGTGCCTCCTATGAAAGGTCTGGTAGCGTAGTGTCTAAAGCACCTGACTGCTAACCAGAAGGCTGGCGGTTCAAACCCACCAGCCACTCCTTGGAAGGAAGATGGGGCAATCTACTTCCATAGTGATA
>NW_006921930.1:1961114-1969795 GCF_000298275.1 Orycteropus afer afer
TCAGTTTCGACTCATATCAACCCCTCATTGGGTTTCTGAGGCAGTATCTCTATGGAAGTAGATTGACCAGTCCTCCTTCCAAGGAGTGGCTGGTGGGTTTGAACCACCAGCCTTCTGGTTAGCAGTCAGATGCCTTAGGCACTACACCAAATACACAGAAGGGGCTCAAAAAATAATTCAGAGTTTATGGCTACATACATTAAATCATGCTTACTACATCAGCAAAGGTTCATTTAAAGAGAAGAGACTGACAGCAGGATAAACTAATGATTAAAGTGCAGAGGAACAGCCCAGCCCTTAGGGTGAGGTAGAATTTCAGAGACCTATTGATTATGAAACACCAGAAGCAGAGAAGTCTAATTATACCATTGTGGCCCAGGGGGTACCCTACATTTTCTTATAAATTTCAGGAGAACAAAAAAGACTGATAATCGATAAATGCGTTCTAATTTAAAAAAAAAAAAAAGTTATGAAAAGCAGCACTGAATTTCCTCCTTACTTTCTTAGTCTTCTTCCTTCTTAGAAAAGAATTGTCCCACCTAGCCCTGACACAGTGGAAATAAAAGCTATTTGATTACTTATGTCAATGCTGTACTGTGTTAACTCAGAATTTGCTTTCATACATCTCTATTGAACCACACCCTATATAAACATTACCCCATGATTTGAAATGTCAAAGCAGTGCCATTCATCACCTGATTGGTCTATTTTGAGATAAAATGTCAAAGGGAGGAAGCTAAAAGAAAAGGTTAACCAGTAAATATACCATTATTTTTTTTTAAATTTATGTTCTTCAACAATAACATATTGTTTCAGGAAACCCATACTAGAACTTAAGAAAGAGCAAAGTTAATGTTCACCTAGTCCTGTGCTTTGTTTCTGGAGGTAAAAAAGGAACTTACTAATGGATAACATGTTTGCTTTCCATAAAGTCCAGAAGGCCAACAGTTACCGTGTTATTTTAAGTAGCAATAACTTTCTTTAGTAAACCCAAGCTCACTCACTCATTGATTTAATCTAATCAAGTGCTGTTACTTAAAGGTGTGCTCTATAATACTCCAGGAAGACTATCTTCAGAAAAGAAATAATATTGCCTCCAGTTTTAGTGTTTGTTGTTAAATCATATTATTTACCATTTAAACTGGTAATACATGTACATGATACAAAATTTTCAATATTACAGAAGGGTATTTACCAACATCTCCTTCCAGATCTTGGCTACCTGAGTCCCCTTCCTAGAATCAACCAGTGTTACCGTTTTCCTGTGTATTTTTTCCTACACGTTGTCTATACATATACGTTAAACACGATGGCACATTACAGCTGCTAACTGTACTTTCCTTCCCTACCCCATTTGTTGTTGTTCTTGTTATGTGCCGTCAAGTAGGACCCGACTCACAGCGACCCCTCCTTGGGTTTCTGAGGCAGTATGACTATGGAAGTAGTTGCCTCATCTTCCTTCCGAGGAGTGGTTGGTGGGTTTGAACCGTCAGCCTTCTGGTTAGCAGTCAAGTGCCTTTAGGCACTACCCCACTTAGTATACTATATTTTGGAGATCAGGAGATCATGCCTTATCAGTATATAAACCAAAACTAAACCAAACCCACTGCCCTCAAGTTGATTCTGACTCATAGTGTTCCTACAGGGCAGAGTAGAACTGTCCCAAAGTTTTTCCAACGCTGTAAATCTTTATGGAAGTAGATTGCCTCATCTTTCTCCCACAGGGCAGCTGGTGGGTTCCAACTGCAGACCTTTTTTGGTTCCCAGCCAATGGCTTGAACCACTGTGCCACCAGAGCTCCTTGCACATAGGAGGTATGTAGAGGATCAGTATACAGAGCTGCCTTCTTCTTTTTCCCCCTATTTTTTGGTAAATGTTTCTTTTGATATCATTTCAACCTTACCGAAGTTACAAGAGTAGAACAAAAATTCCTGTATACTCTTTACCTGGATGTCACCATATGTATACTTAGTCTATTTGCTTCATCATTCTTTCTACATGTAAATATTTTCATGCATGCATATTTTTTTCTCAACATTTGGAAGAAATAAAGAAGCACAATTTCCCTTTGCCACTAAATACTTCAGTGTGTATTTCTAAAGAACAAGGTCATTCTCTTACGTAACCAGAGAACAATTAACAAAGTCAGGAGATTAAGTCCTATTTAATATAATATTATTATCCCATATATGGATTTTGTTAATGATAGCTATTTCTCCCCAGCCCATGATGTAACCCAGGAGCATGTACTCCACTGGCATGCCTTTAGCTTCCAGGTCTTTGTCTTTATTAACCTTGATATCCTTGAAGACTGAAGGTCTATTATTTTTATAGCAACATCTTCAAAATTTTTTCTGTTTCCTCATGATTAGATTCAGGATATGTATTTTTACTTTTGACAGAACACTGAAGGCTATGCTGTGCTTTCATCAGTGTATCATAGCAGGACAGACATGTCTGTTTGTCCTGATACTGGGGATACTGACTTTGATCACTTGGTTTAGGTGGTCTCTGCCAAGTAAAAGTAGTATTTTTCCCCTTCATATTTAATTAGTAATTTGAGGGGGGGAGATACTGTGAAACTATATAAATATCCTCTTTCTTACCAAACTGTGTGCCAAGGCCACATAGATGAAAGCTGATAGAAATGGATTTTTAACCCAGTTCTGTCAGACTTCAAAGTTGGGGTTTTTAACCAATAAACCAGTACTTTTGAAAGTGTGATTTGGATGATCTCCTTTAGAATTAATGGAATATTGTAAAAACACACATTTCTAGCAAATTATATACTAAGTGATGAGACCCAGGACTCTGAATTCTTGATAAGCTTCTCAGGTAATTCTGATGCACGTTAAGATTTGAGAAACACTGTATTCTGTTACACTGCCTCTCAGTACATACACTAAATTACTTTAGATCTGGGCAGTAATTTGTGAAAGTGTAACAGAAAAAATTTAAGAAGCTACTATGACACAGGTCATCATCAAGGATCATAACAGGAAAGCAATTTCAGGCAAATTTTTATTACAGTTTCCTTGCAGGGAAAATAACTTATGAATTCCTAATTTTTTGTAGCGATACTGCCTCAGAAACCCAAGGAGGGGTTGCTATGAGTCGGATCTGATTCGAAGGCAGTGAGTTTGATTTTTTGGTTTATCCATTCAGGAGCTTTCTCAGTGCTTTGCTTAAAGCATTAGGCTGCTAACCAAAAGGTCAGTGGTTTGAATCCACTATCTGCTATGTGGGAGAAAGATGAAGCAGTTTGCTTCTGTACAGATTTATAGCTTGGAAACCCTATGGGGCAGTTCCACTCTGTTCTATAAGGTCACCATGAATCAGAATCAACTTGATGGCAGTGGGTGGGGCTATTCATTCAGAATAGGGAGAGATTAACTTATTCTTTGTTATTGTTGTTAGGTGCCATCCAGTCAGTTCCAACTCATAGCAACCCTATATACAACAGAATGAAATACTGCCCCATCCTGTGCCAGCCTCACAATCACTGCTATGCTTGAGCCCATCAATGCAGCCATTGTGTCAATCTATCTCATTGAGAGTCTTCTCTTTTTTTTTGCTGACCCTCTACTTTACCAAGCATGATATTCTTCTCCAGGGACTGGTCCCTTCTGACATTATGACCACAGCATGTAAGACAAAGTCTGGGCATTCTCACCTCTAAGATGCATTCTGGGTGTACCTGCTCCAAGATAGATTTGTTCGCTCTTCTGGCAGTCCATGGTATTTTCAATATTCTTCAGCAATATCACCTTATTCTTTACTATCAATTATTCTACACAAATACCTTACCCACTAAACAGGTATTGAGTCAGTGAAAAGGAAGCCTTAAAGATACGGACAATAAAAGGGAAAAATGGCAACTTCACTAATTACATTATTTAATTTTAAAATAAAAAATTCAAAATTACAGCTCAGATTCTGCAAACCATGTAAAAATACTTTTAGACTCTTCTAAAGTTTTCATAAATTAGAATGTGTCCCTCTGGGAAAGACAGAACTTGGCCTAAAGGAAAGAACCCAACCCACTGTGTGAAACCCAAGAGCCCACTCTTCCAAGAGGCTATCAAGACTAAATAAATACACTATGCCTCATATTCTCATTCCCTCTAGTCATCAACAGAGAGGTAAATCTTAAGCTTATGTGGCAATCAACCGTCACCCAACCATTTACTTTCATCGTGTTCTGAATATCACCAATTCATCTCGAAAGCTCAATGCTTCCACAGGGCCAGAGGAACACCCATTATGTGATCTGCTAATTTCCTTATATTCACATCCTTTTCTCTGAAAGTTCTTACTCCTGCTTAACTACCTAAACTTTGTCTCTGTCTGGGGACACCAAGCCTCCTGAAATCCTTTCAAGTGGTAATTATTTTCTCTTTCACATTTCACCTACCTCAGTTCACAGTATTCCTCTCTATACCAACTCCTTCATTAATTTGACAGATATTTGAACCCCTATGATAAACAAAGGATTGTGGATAGGGAGCAGGAGTCCTAAGTAATGAAACAGACAAAATCCCTGAATGGAGAGCTTAAGTTCAAGTGGAGAATAGAAAAAATAAACAATCAAGCAAATACAGAATTCTAGATTGTCCTAAGATACATGAAAGATAAAGCAAAATGTCCTAATAAGAATTTTGCATGTGGGGGGTAACACTTGATTAATATAAAGTGTTCAGTGGCATTTTTAATGAAGTCTGGAAAGATAAGAAGGAGCAAGGCAAGCAAAAAGTGAGGTGGTGAAGAACATTGCAGATTGTGATGACCCAGGGTCTTTCAGTTGCTAAGCCTCCTATCTCCAAAGACCTTTTCATTCATGCCTCCTCAGCAATGTATATTCTATGATCACACCCTGGACCGTGTCATCAGCAGAAGTGGAATACTTTTCAAGTCACTGATTGAAACCAACCATCCTCTGACAAAGAAGGACAATTTTCATTCCTTCTAGCTCACTTGCTCAGTAGCTCCAATCTCACCCAGAACTCAATCCACTGATCGATGATCCACTGAAGCTCTCTTCTCACCATGTTCATTTCACTCTTAATTTCTCTCCTTATCCAACTTGTAATCCTCCTCTTGCACATATATTTAATCCTTTAATTCTCCCTTGTCTGTTCAAATTTCCCTGGCAAAATCCTAATTGTCCTGATTTTCCTGTGACTTCTAAGGACTCTACTTTTACATCAGATGTCTTATAGGTGAGCTATACATATTTTTGCTCATTTTTTATACATTTTAATCACTATACATATGTGTGTTCTAGACCTTGCTCTCTTACTAAGTTACTAAGTTCTCACCTGTGCAGGTGAGAACTGTAGGATTCACCCTAGACAGACTGGAAACCCAATAAATTAATAATCACTAATTTCAATAGATGTTGTCAGAAGAGACCAGAACCTGGAGGATATCATGTTTGGTGAAGCAGACACAGAAAAAGGGGAAGACATCAATGAGATGGACTGACACAGTGGCACCAACGATGGGCTCAAGCATACAAATGTGAGGATAGCACAGGACCGGGTGGTGTGCATAGGTCACTGGGAGTGGGAATCAACTGAATGGCACCTGACAACAACAACAATTTCAAAAGGCCTTCCCAGCAAGCTCAATTCTCTGGTTGTTCTCTCTCCAACTCTCTATAATGACTATTTAATATCAATTCCTTTACTTCTATCACCAAGGCCAAATTTTCTAATTACCAATGATTCTTCTTTGTTTCCAACTTTTGCATTCCAGTCACCAGTGATAACAAACACATCTTGACTGCATGTTTGGTCAATTTCAGACTGCAGAAGTTGATAAAAATCTTCAATTTCTTCATCTTTGGCTTTGGTAGTTGGTGTGGAAATTTGAATAATCATAGTATTAACTGGTCTTCCTTGTAGGCATATGGATATTATCCTATCACTGACAGCATTGTACTTCAGGACAGATCTTGAAACATCCTTTGTGATGATGAACACCACACCATTCCTCTTCAAACTGTCATTCCTGGCATAGTAGATCACATTGACATATGATTCAAAATGGCCAAAACCAGACCATTTCAGTTCATTAATGCCTAGGATATCAATCTTTATGTGTTCCATTTCATTTATGACAACTTCCAATTTTCCTAGATTTATATCTTGTACATTCCATGTTCCGATTATTAATGGATGTTTGCAGCTGTTTCTCCTCAATTTGAGTCCTGCCATGTCAACAAATGAAGGTCCTGCAAGATTTAATTTACCCATATCATTACAGTTTGGTTCTACTCTGATAAGCAACTCGTTCCCAGTTGTACCTTGAGTGCCCTCCGACCTAAGGGACTCATCTTCCTGTGCCATATTGGACAACATTTCCAGGCTATTCATAAAATTGCCCAGTAATGTATCAGACAGTGTTTCTCTGCTATTCATAAGGTTCTCCATGGCCAACTCTTTGAGAAGTGGATGGCTTCTTCCTTCTTCCTAGTCTATCTCAGTCTATAAGCCAGGTTGAAACCTGTGCACGATGTGCAATCCTGCTGGCCTTTGAAACACTGGTGACACAGCCTCAAGTCTCACAGCAACACGCAAGCCACCACGGATGACAAACTGACAGACAAGTTTGACTCCTTTAGCTGGTGGAAACCTCTCCGCTCTCCCCTTACATAATTCCTACATGGACCCTGTTGCTTTGTCATCCCCAGTGATTCCCTCCCTTTCCTGCCTGGAATTTTGCAAGACCAATTATTTATTCATTGCAAATACCTTTTTCAACAACAAAGACAGTGGCTATACATGTGGCCTTCACCAGGTGGAGTACACAGGAATCAGACTGACTACATCTATGGCAAGAGGTGATGAAAAAGCTCAATATCTTCAGCCAAAACAAGGCCAGGAGATGATTCTGGAACAGACCATCAACTGCTCATATGCAAGTTCAACTCGAAGTTGAAGATCATTAAAACAAGTCCACGAGAGCCAAAATATGACCGTGAATATATCTCGCCTGAATTTAGAAACCACCTAAAGAACAGATTTGATGCATTGAACACCAATGACCGAAACCAGAAGAATTGTGGGATGATATCAAGAACATCATCCATGAAGAAAGCACCAGGTCATTAAAAAGACAAGAAAGAAAGAAAAGACCAAAACAGATGTCAGAGGAAACTCTGAAATTTGCCCTTGAGCAAAGAGTAGCTAAAGCAAATGGAAGAAATGACAAGATAAAAGAGCTGAACAGAAGATTTCAAAGAGCAGCTCAAGCAGACAAAGCCAATTACTATAATGAAATGTGCAAAAACCGGAGTTAGAAAACCAAATGGGAAGAACACGTTCCACGTTTCTCAATCTGAAAGAACTGAGGAAAAAAATGGAAGCCTTGAGTCGCAATATTGAAAGATTCTATGGGCAAAATACTGAATGATGCAGAAAACATCAAAAGAAGATGGAAGGAATACACACAGTCACTGTACCAAAAAGAACTGGTCGATCTTCATTCATTTCAGGAGGTGGCATATTATCAAGAACCAATGGTATTGAAGGAAGAAGTCAAAGCTGCACTGAAAGAATTGGCAAAGAACAAGAGGCTCCAGGAAATGATGGAATACCCATGGAGATGTTTCAGCAAATGGATGCCCTGCTGCAGGCACTCACTCGGCTATCCCAAGAAATTTGGAAGACAATTACCTGGCCAACTGACTGGAAGAGATCCGTATTTGTACACATTCCAAAGAAAGGTGATCCTCCAGAATGTGGAAATTATCGAACAATATCATTAATAGCGCATGCAAGTAAAATCTTACTGAAGATAATTCAAAAACGGTTGCAGCAGTATATTGACAGACAACTTCCAGAAGTGCAAAGTGGATTCAGAAGAGGACGTGGAATGAGGGATATCATTGCTGATGTCAGATCGATCTTGGTTCAAAGCAAAGAATACCAGATACGTGGGTTTTATTGACTATGCCAAAGCATTTCTGTGTGGATCATAACACATTGTGGACAGCAATGAGAAGAATGGGAATTCCAGAACACTTGATTGCGTTCAATAGGAACACTGCCCGGTTCTGTGCCAGCTTCACTATCCTTGCTATACCTGAGCCCATTGTTGCAACCACTGTGTCAATCCATCTTGTTGAGGGCCTTCCCCTTCTTTGTTGACCCTCCACTTTGCCAAGCATTATATCCTTCTCCAGGGAATGGTTCCTTCTGACTACATGACCAAAGTAGGTGAGACAAAGTCTGGCCATTCTCACTTCCAAGGAGCATTTTGGCTGCAATTCCTCCAGGGCAGATTTGTTAGTCCTTTTAGCAAACCATGGTACTCTTAGCAGTTTTCTCCAATACCACAACTCAAAAGCATCAACTCTTCTTTGGTCTTCCTTATTCATTGTCCAGCTCTCACATGCATGAGAGGTGACTAAAAATACCATGCTTTGCATTAGGTGCACCCCAGTCTTCAAGGAGACATCTTTGCTCTTCAACATTTGAAAGAGGTCTTTTGCACCAGATCTGCCCAACGAAATGTGTCGTCTGATGTTCTGACTGCTGCTTCCATTGATGTTGATTGTAGAACCAAGTAATATAAAATCCTTGACAACTTCAATCTTTTCTCCATCTACTGTGATGGAGCTCTGGTAGCATAGTGCCTAAGGCACTTGACTGCGAACCAGAAGGCTGGTGGTTCAA
>NW_006921930.1:1971070-1999062 GCF_000298275.1 Orycteropus afer afer
TCTTTTATCTTGTCATTTCTTCCATTTGCTTTAGCTACTCTTTGCTCAAGGGCAAATTTCAGAGTTTCCTCTGACATCTGTTTTGGTCTTTTCTTTCTTTCTTGTCTTTTTAATGACCTGGTGCTTTCTTCATGGATGATGTTCTTGATGTCATCCCATATCTTTCCAGAAAACAATTATAATGGTGAGAGAGGCCTTGCCTTCTCTTGTTGCTGTTGGAGAGGACTTGTCTTCTCTTGTCCTTTGCTAATTTCTCTCTTGGTCTCCAACAATCCCAGAATTCATCCAGTTTTCGGTCATTGGTGTTCAATGCATCTAATCTTTCCTTTAAATGTCTCTAAATTCAAGTGGGATATTATCAAGGTCATATTTTGGCTCTTGTGGACTTGTTTTGTCTTCAACTTCAACTCAAACATGCATATGAGCAGTTGATGGTCTTCCACAATCAGCTCCTAGCCTTGTTTTAGCCAAAGATACTGAACTTTTCCATCACCTCTTGCCACAGATGTAGTCAGTCTGATTCCGGTGTATTCTATCTGGTGAAGTCCATATGTATAGTCATCGTTTATGTTGTTGAAAAAAGATATTTGCAATGAGTAGTAAGTCACTGGTATTATAAAAGTCTATCATGTGCTCTCCAGAGATATTTCTATCGCCAAGGCCATATTTTTCCAACTACTGAGAACTCTTCTTCATTTCCAACTTTTGCATTCCAGTCACCAGTGATAATTAACACATCTTGATTGAATGTTTAGTCAATTTCAGATGACAAAAGCTGGTAAAAATCTTCAATTTCCTCATCTTTGGATTTGGTGGTTGGTGCATAAATTTGAATAATAATAGTATTAACTGGTCTTCCTTGTCGGCGTATGAATATTATTCTATCACTGACAGTGTTGTTCTTCAGGACAGATCTTGAAACGGTCTTTGTGATGAATGCCACACTATTCCTCTTTAATTTGTCATTCCCAGCATAGTAGATCACATGTTTGTCTGATTCAAAACAGCCGAAACCAGTCCATTTCAGCTGATTATGCCTAGAATATCAATCTTTAGGCATTCCATTTCATTTTTGACAACTTCCAATTTTTCTAGATTCATATTTTGTATGTTCCATGTTTTAATTATTAATGGATATTTGCATCTGTTTCTACTCATTTTGAGTCATGCCATATCAGCCAATGGATGTCCCGAAAGCTTTACTCTATACGTATCACTAACGGTGTCTCTACTCTGAGGAGTCAAATCTTCCCCAGTCAAATTCTGAGTGCCTTCCGACCTGATGGGCTCATCTTCCAGCACTGTATTGGACAATCTTTCAGGACTGTTCATAAAATTTTCCAGTAATATACCAGACCATGTTTCACTGCTATTCATAAGGTTTTCACTGGTCAATTGTTTGAGAAGTGGATGGCCTTTCCCTTCTTCTCAGTCTGTCTTAGCCCAGAAGCTCTGTTGAATCATACCCACCATGGGTAACCCCGCTTGCATTTTGCAACATGGTGACATAGCCTCCGGCTTCATAGCAACAACTAATCCACCACAGGAGGACAAACTGACAGACAAGTTCATCTCCCTCAGTTGTCCCTAAACCTTCTTCTGCACCTGCCTACCTCAGTCAATGGCCTTAAAATAAAGCCACCCACAAGCGAAAAGCAGCACCCAAGCCCTGGCCCGGCTACCTCAGGCCCTGGCTTTAATACAGAGCCACACCCAAGCGAAAAGCAGCCCCCAAGCCCTGGGCCGCCTACCTCAGGCCCCAGCCTTAGTATAGAGCCAGATATGTATACTATCTCCTAATTAAATTCCCTATAAATAGTTCAAGACCCATATAAGTAGCCAATGATCTTGTTGAGATATAAATCAGATCATGTTATTCCCCTAGTTAAAACTCTTCAATGACTTCCAAAGGATCTCAGAAAAAAATCCTAAAACATAGTTTACAATAACTTACACAAGCCTGGGCTCTACCTCCCTCAGTACCTTCATCTCCCACCACTCTCTCCTTTTGCTTACCAGGCTTCTGCCCATGCTGACCTTTTTACTTCCTTTTGTGAGGATAAGCTCTTTCCCAATCTTGGTCTTTTCATATGCCATTCTGTCACTAGTCTTAACCAGGGACACCTCCTTCATTCTTCAGAAACCTAATTTCCTCAGAGAAGTATTCTTTGACCCTATAAACTCAAGTATGTCTTCCCTTAGCATCTTTCAAAGCACCCTGTTCCTTCCCTTCATAGCACTCATTTTCCTCTGTTTCATAAAACTGTACTTGTATATGAATTTGCATGTTTACTGGTCAATAATATGTCTCCATCACTGAACTGTGAACTCTTCATCCTATCTTATGAAGCACATCGCTTATGTTTACCTCTGTACATCTACTCAGAGCAAAGGACAGCATCTGGCACATAGTTAAACCTCAGTCAGTAATAACTAAATAAAGAAGGACTAAATAAATAAAGTACCTCCTCTTCCCCTTTGAACAGGCTTAGATAAATGCAAATAAATGGGTTAGAATGGTGACCAAACAGTGAAGACACTGTCTGCAGTAAACAACAGGGTCATTTCTCCCAGCCCAGTCTTCACTGATGAAGCAAAGCACAAAAAGAAAAGTAGTACTGATTGTGACCAATTAGGCTTCTCTAGTCTTAGCTCTGCCATGGGCAACAAGTCAAAACTCATTTCATCTTCTTGGAGAAATTTACAATTATCTCTCCCTCCCATTCAAGAGGACTGACTGAGGTTTCTCTGAAATTTTAGGAAAAGTTACAACACAGAGATTCCTACTCTCAGCCTAATAGTAAACTGGAAGGGTCATATATATAACTTTCTTAATTCTGCTAAATTACAAAATGAGTCAAATATTATAAATAATAAACCCTTTTGGCCTGTTCTAAAGTCTACCCATGCCTACAGGGGGATAGAAAAATCTTTTCTGGGACACTTGAAAATTCTCCAGCCTTTTTCCCTCAAGTATTTTTTTGATTGAGATATAATTCAAATACCATAAAATTCGCCCTTTTAAAATGTACAATTCAGTGGTTTTTGGTATACACTCAAAATTATAGCCTCACCACTATCTAATTCCAGGACATTTTCATCATCTCCCCCAACTCCCCCCAAAACACACACACCAACCCATGCCTGTTAGCAGTCATTCCCCATTCCTCCCTCCCTCAGTCCATGTCAGGCAATACTTTACTTTGTGTCTCTATGGATTTTCTAGCCTCTTTTATTTACTTATTTTTCATTTGTGAAACTGAAACATAAAGATGAAAAGATTTGTGCAGGGCTACAGGGTAACTTAGTAAGAGAGCAAGGCCTAGAACACACATATTTATAGTGATTAAAATGTATAAAAAATGAGCAAAAATACGTATAGTTCACCTATAAAACATCTGATGTAAAATCAGAGTCCTCGGAACAGTAATTCTTAGGCAATGTGCAACTGGGGGGAGGCTGAGGGTGAAGGTGGAGTGCTTGTTAGAAATCAATGGAGAGAAAGTGGGTCGTTACTGGTGGAAGGGTATTGCATTTATGAACAGGGTGATGCAGAGAGAAAGTAGAGGAGGATATGTTAAGCCATGTGATTTTTAAGGCAGCTGCATTTATTTTCAGCCCTGAGTTTTGGAAATGGTGCCGAAATGCTCAGGTGTCCACTTTGCACATGTCATGGTGCCCTTGTCGATGGGTCCCTGCAATCTCTGATTATTTCCAGTTTGTTCATGAATAGTTAATGCAGTCAGAGCTAACACCACTCCAGAAGATTTGCTCATTAATGATACCTTGCACAATAATGCAGGAAGCCTGACTTGCTTATATTCTGTCTACATTTTCAAATAAATAGAAGACTTACAACTTTAATTTGCCACTGTTACCTTCAATAAATGTGTATGTGGGGCAGTAATCTTCTCAGAACAAAATCATCAGACTACATTTGCAAAAATAATCAGGCACACATTTTATTTCAATGTCTTAATCAACACTGCAGATACCATTAACATAAAAGAAAAAGTAGTGAAACTTCTCATCACACAGAAAAAAAATTCATCGTTCAAAAAAGATCTGAACCTCAACATTCTTTGTGCTCATTTAAAAATATTATTAAAACAGCAATTCAAAAGGACAAACTCAAAACAAAGTACTGTATTAATTAAAACTGAGACCTCCAAACCAACTAAAACTACACAACTTAAAAATAATACATTGTCTTTAACCTAAAGAGTTTTATTTGCCAACATATAATGAATATGCTGGAACCTACCACTGGGTAAGCGAACAAATTTTCTGTTACAATCAAGTTATTCTGAATTATAGAGATTCTTCAAATGATTAGATTTTGTTTTGAAAAAGACTGCTAAATTGCCTCTTCGATCTATTTTTAGCATTGAACACTACATGACACATATAACATTTAAAGCTGAAACTCCCTGCCCACCAAGTATTTTATTAAAATTGTTATTAAATAAAGGAGCTCTGGTGGCATAGTGGTTGAAGGGTTGGGCTGCTAGCCAAAAGGTTGGTAGTGCAAACCCACCAGCCACTCTGTGGGAGAAAGATAAGGCAGTCTGCTTCCATAAAGATTTAAAGCCTTAGAAATCCCGTGGGGCAGTTCTACTGTCCTATAGGGTTGCTATGAGTCAGAATCAACTCGATGGCAGCAGATTTGGTTTTGGGTTACTAAATAGAGAAATTAATTTAAAAAGTCAACTCCTAATTGCAAAATAAAGCTTTGGTATCAGTAAGTTAAAATTAGGAAATCAGAGTACATTTTGTACGTAGCTTTACGTTATGGTTTTGGAGTTAGGGTAAGTCGGAATACGTCTATATATGGAAATGTAAAGTTCTTGTTCTTCTGTTATATACACTAGTGTGAGAAATTAACAGTCTCATTATTTCAAATTACTGATACAAAGCATTAGCCTAAAGTTTCTCCCAAATAAGATTGCTGGGTCACCTCAAGCAACTTAAGAGTAAAATGTAAACATAGAATTAGGTACTTTATTTTTAAAACTTTCTTTCCCCTTTTGACAAGAGTAGCAAAATACTAGAATAAAAATAATTCCAATAAGGGTATCCAGAGTATATCAATTTCAGTTCTCCCTTCTGATAAGAGCTAACAAAAACAACAAAACTTAAGAGAGAATAGGGTGTGTTTTTTTTTTAAAAAAAAGAGAGAGAGAGCAAACTGCGCAAGGGGAGAGAATGGATGGGTTTGGGAGAATACCTGCAACCAATTAAATCTTTTGGAAAATCCAAAGTTTTAATATAAATCCTCCTTAAATTATACCTAGGGTCATACACATATGAAACTGGACCTTTCTTTCAAAAACATTCAGGGTATTAGACAATTTACAGAAACTATTAATACATTTCTTTTTTTCAAGGGGCAAAAGAGAAACAAAATACATAATATATGTATGAATTTTCTTTTTTGAAATAGTTCCTCTGAAAAACTTTCTTAAATTCAGTTTTTGCAAAGTTCCTACACTCCAAGTCATGAAGTAAACACTGAAAACAACTTTATTTATGATTAATTGTTTATGGAGCATAACACTGTTCATAACTCGAGATCGAAGTAAAATAATTCAGAGTTAATTCAAATTAAACCTTTGAATTCTAGAGATGATACAAAAAGAAAATCGGTAAAAAATACATTTTTTTTTAAAAAAAAGTATGTTTACTTCTCAAATAATTTAGTTTGGACAGTATTTATAGTCTAAGAGTTTAAAAAATTTTAGAGTTTGAAAAGTTTTATAAACAAAATTGATTCAATAGTTATCAAAGGAAATGACAATAAACTTTAACGTTTCACCCAAACCAAAATAAATCACTTTAGTTGAGCTCAGCTCACTTAATTTTTTAAATTATCTCTTCTCCAGCTTCATAACATACATTGCTCAACAACCTTACCTATGTTAAAAGTGAAGATAAAAAGTGTTATAAAGATTGCACAATCAATGAATGTGAGGACATAATATACAATCATGACATTTTAAAACTAGGAGAGATCTTTAAGACCTAATTCAGCACTCTCATTTTACAGATGAAGAAACTGAGGCCCAAACACATCAAATGACTAAAGTCCTCAGCTGAGCCATTCATTCATTCAACCGCTTACTGACAGCTGCTGTCTAAACGCCAGGCTTGGCACTAGGTGCTGTAAATGAGTTGGAAAGCAGCTCTCCTGAATGCCAAGGCAGTCTTTTTTTTCCTGACTCCTTACAATTACTAAAATCTCCTAAACAGCAAAATTCATTGACGATTACTACATTCTTTGTAGAACCAAGGCCACTTTCATTTTCACACTTTTCAGTAACACAGTTGGGTTTACTTCAGAGAGGCCTCCACTGCGTTCACTTTAAGTGATTAAACATTAACAAAAGGAGGCAAAGCATTCTGAGTGAGTCCCTTTCCAATACGTTTATAACTCAAGGAAGTACAAACAGAAAATGCCCTACACACACAGAGAGGACAGCTTACAAAATTGGAGTGATCTGAGGTATCATTATAGACCAATCAAGTCCAACAGTTTACAAAGTGTGGAATGGAAATGTCTCCCACTTCATTCTGATGTGGGCATACTTTTGAGATGTCTGTGTGATAAAAAGAAGTGCAAACTCACATTCAAACTAATGCCCTCTTCCAATGATACATATATTTAAACCTAAGGTCATTTTCTATCAAATCAACTTTTTTTAAAATTTCTGATTAAAAGCAAATTAGATTGAAAAATAAAATCTAAAATTCAATGTGCTGGCTAAAAATATAAATTCTATATATTATCAAAATAGCATTAGTTCAAACTACCTTTTATAAGCTTTCTGATTTTATCATATAGTGTACAGTGAACTACCCATCACCACAAACCATACATCATTTTGCTTAGACTTTTACATTCTTTAATACTAAGTCTGGCACTTAAACGTTTTGTGCATCTCAATTCACAGTCTCTTCTTTGAGGACCTATCAGGGACCATTCTGACAAGACTCTTAAATAAAACAATCCATAAGTAAGGCACTTTGAAATATTAAACAGCAGCACCCTGTGGACCCAGTTTCAGTGCAATATACCAAAATGAACCACAGCTTTTACAGAGCTCTCCAGGTATCTGTTAGGTGATTTCTGACAAAATATAATCTTCACTAAGGCTCTTGGATTTTCCTGAGGCCACTGTCAGCTCACAACCAAAGTGCAGTTTGTGCTCTCCTACTTCTCAAACCTCCAGATTTGATTTTTATCTAGAGCATTACAAGTTCTCATTCGTACATCAGGCCGGCCCTCAGGTGTCCGATAAGCACTCAGACACAGTCCTGAGTGTGGATGAAAAACGGTTCCATCTTCTTTAAAATGCCAAATAATGTTTGCTGGAACAGGGAACCCATCTTTAGGACAAGTTTGCATTCCGACATATTTCTTTTGCTCAGAGACTACTGCACATAACTCCGTCACAGAATTAAACCGTATTTCTTTGTTAGAAGTGTATTCAAAGAACTGATTTCCTCCTTGGCCGTGGCATCCAAAGAGTGAAAGGTTAGCACCTGTGGGGTTGTTGTCAGGAGAATTATAATCTAAACACTCGGAAGAAATCCCAATACTGCGAACTGCTCCATGCCAGCCTGGTCTATCCTCTGGAATGTGTAAATTAGAAAACACGTTTTTCAAATACCAGTCGAAGCTCTTGCATCTTAGCCGTTCTCGAAGTAGTTTCCTTTCGGAAATATCACCATAAGCTTCTTTCCTCGCTGGAGGGTTTCGATTGTAGAAATGTTGTTTGTACTCATCCATCCAGACTTCTGCTGCCCGAGCAGTATTCTGCAGGAAATTAGGCCTAGCATATGGTGCCCGATTGGGGAAGACATGTCCCACATGGGAACAAGGGTGGATTTCCAACTTACCGCCACACTGCCACACTCTAAAAGATAGCTCTAGGTTTTCACCTCCCCACACTTCCATTCCAGTGTCATAGGTTCCAAGGTACTCAAAATATTTCTTGCTTACAGCAAACAGTCCTCCAGCCATGGTGGGTGATCTGATAGGGTCTATTCTTGAAGAACGCCTATCTCTTTCATGTTTGGGGACAGAATGCCACTGGAATGTTAAACGCCAATCAAACCCACCAATCATGGGCTCTCCCGTCTGCATGTAGAATTCAAAAGTATTCCAATCAATGGTGTCTATAACAGGACAAACGATTGCCGTTTCATCTCTACTGATCCTTTCCAAAAGTGGTTCTAACCAACCGGAATTACATTCACAGTGACAATCTAGGAAAGTGAGGACATCTCCAGTGGCAAAAGTGGCCCCGATCAGGCGGGCCCTGACCAGACCCTCTCGCTTATTGGTTCTAATCAAGCGGACTCTATCGAGATTGCTGATGTAATTTTCAAGCTGTGTCTTCAAATAAACTCTGTCACTCAAGTCATCAACCAAGATGATCTCCTTCAAAAGGACTGCAGGAGAAGTTTCCAGAACACTGTGAATGGTGCGGAGCAAAGTTGACCAGGCTTCATTGTAAAAAGCTATAATAACTGAGGTGGTGGGAAGTCTCCGATAGTTGAACTTCTTGGATTTACACTCGTACATTCTTTTATCCTCTATATGGCGGTGCAGGGATATCCTGTCACTGAGGTAAATATTGATGGCGTATCTCTCAATGAGCTCTTGTGCCTGCTTCTGTTCACCCTCACTGAGATGGAGTTTGCTGGCTCTCCCCCACTCCCCGAGTGCATGGGAATCCGCAGGGGGCTTCTGATAAAGTGGTCGAGACAAATCCTCTGCCTTTTTCTCAGAGTCAGAGAGCTGTCTTTGCCACGACTCCCTGGCAAGGCCGGCTCCTGGGGAGGAATGGAAAGTGGAGACCGAGAGCTCCACTAGGATATAAGCCACTACTAAAAGCGCCAGCAGCAGGCAGCTCTTGCCTACCCAGGTCCACCTCACGGCCATTCGGATCCTCTTGGCTGGGGCGCAAACGCTGCCACTAGAGCCACCACGAAGGGGAAAGGCTGGGGGACCCCCGCAGCTTGAGTTCCCGGCTCAGGTAAGATGAACTTCCCAGCAGGTTCCTCCTTCTGCGGCTGGCTCTCAGAGCCCCTTCAGCGACTGAGGCTTCCCAGTGGTCACCTGAGATCTCTCGGTCCTGGGCCTCCGACACTTTATTTCTCCCCACTTCCTCCTGCTCGTCTCACAACTTTTCACAAACTCTCCAGCCAACACCCCACCCTCCCTGGGCCGAGAACAAACCCCTCCCCTTCCCGCTCACTCCACCTGGTGGTTAGTTCGTGAAATTCCTCGGCTAGAACCCCGCAGAGCCGCGGCTCTTTGTGGGAACGCGGCAGGAATGCGGGGCCAGAATGATCGAGGTGACCCCGGCAGGGACCCGCAGGACCCCCGGCTGCGACCATCGCGCCATATTCCCCGAGTCTCGAACCCTCTCACCCCTTGTGCGTCCCAAATGGTTCTCCCCGGGGGACTCAGCCTGGACAGGAGGAAAGGTTTTCCGCCAGATGAGCTTTTGTCTCATTACAGAAAGAAAAAAAAAAAAAAAAAAGAGAATAAAACCTACCGAGTTGTTTGCAGTTGGGGCTGAAGTCCACAGAGGTGATCGCAGCTTTGTGGCCTTTAAAATAACGCTCCAAAACGGGGTCCTCCTGGGAAGGAAAGTGGTCAGGTTTGAAAGCAAATGCAGACCTCTAAATTGGAGGGCCAGGGGGTCCGCGCTGCCCTCTCCCCCAGGGTTCGGCCTGCGAACAGCCTGCAGAGTGCCGGGTTTGCGAAGCAGGAATGCCCGCAGGCGCCCACTGCGGGCGCGGTGCCCTGTACTGAGTTATGGAGACGCTGGGCGCCAACTTCACTCGCAGCGCCGGCATAAGCCCTCACTAGCGTTTCCCCGACTCCGGCGCTCCGGAAAGACCACCGGGCCATTTGTCTAAAATGCACATTCCCGGGCCCCGCCCACAGGCAGGGAGCCGGCAGGTGTGGGGCGGGGCCCTGGCGTCATGACTTAAAATACCTCCCAAGTGATTCTGACGCAGGCACTCCACTAAAACCTTTAGAGAATCTAGGGGCCACCGCGCCACACGGGCTCGGTCCGGACCGCTGGGACTCGGAAAACAGCGCCCAGGAGTCCGATCAGGTCTGGGTGCTTCAGTCGCCTTTATCATTCCCTTCGTCGAGAGTGGGATGCGGACGCCCAGGCGCGAAGGACGAAAGGCTAGGGTCCGGCCTGCGGACACCTGCCTCCACCTCCCGCCAGGTGTCGGAGCGGCCCCTAACTGGCCTGCCAGCTCACAGCCCGCGGCCGGCTCCAAGGAAGCGGCGACAATCCATCCTTACCGGGACGCAGGCCATGGAGGCAGTGGTCGGCGTCAGGGTTCCGCTGATTGGGGAGAGGGCGGGGGAGGGAAAGGGAAGGGGCTCTAAGGGGGACCGTGCAGCGCCCGGAACCGTCTGCCTAGAGCGCCGGCGCCTCCCGGTCACTACAACAACGGCGGCCCAGTCAAACCCCGCGCTCCAGGCGTGGCCAGCAGAGCCCTGATGCCTTGCTCGCGCCACCGAAACCCGAAGCTCAGGCTGTGGGCGGACAGAATGCACGGGGGTCTAGTGTGACTCCGCACCAAAGCCAACGTTTACTAACACTTGTGCTCCCGGGTTTGATGCCGGGAAGGGGGCCTATAATGCTGATGGGACGAGATCAGTGTGGGGAGAGAGGGCACTAGTCTATGATCGATGCAATCGGAGTTCTAATATATGTTAAAGGGACAGCGCCTGCGCGTTTTAATTTGTTTTGCGGGCGGAGGGGGATTTGCAATGTAGGAAAACTGCTTGCTAGCTATTAATATGCTCAAAGGAGTTAAACCCCTGTAGGACAAATTTGAATTTATTACAGCACTATTTTTCACACAGTGCCCTGGGTGAAATACAGTAGATGCTGAATACATGTGTTAGGTGAATGAATGTTACACATTTACTTAATTTTTTCTGTTGTTTCTATTCTCTATTCATTTACGTATGCTTTAGAGCAGCATACTTACACAGCAGCATACTTAAAGTTTTTAGAAAGACTTATACAGAAACATCTTGTTTTGTTTAAATTGTTAGATCACCCAATAACTATAAGCATTTTTATCCGTAGTATCATTTGTGCTTCAGCAGCACTATGAAGTTGTTGGAGTTAAAAAATGTCATCAACGTTTACAAATTGTAAACTTGATATTTGGATATTTTACATATAATTGTCCAAGATCACACACAGATAGCTCTTCCAATTCAAAGTCCACAACCTATTTTACCTTGCCCAAAAGGATGAAAAGGAGCTCTGGTGACATAATGGAGAAGATAATTTGGCTGCTAACCAGAAGAGAATCAGCGGTTCAAACTCATTAGCTGCTCTAGGGAAGAAAGATCAAGCAAGCAATCTACTTCTGTAAAGATTTACAGCCTCAAAAACCCAATGGGGGTTGCTATGAGTCGGAATCAAGTCAGTGGCAGTGAGTTTAGTGGTTTGTTTGTTTTTTTCCTTTTTCTTAAGGATGAAGGATTCAGCAGAAAATTACATAGGGGAAAAAAAAAAATCTAGGCAGCATAAGAGGGCCTAACAGACCACACCTGGTAAGATATTTGTTCTATATGGAAATGAAAGGTATAGTATACCCTTTAATTACAAGGTCTCTAATTGTCTAATGATTCAAATTTATTTTTAATTGATATAGTACATAACAAGTATGAAGATAGGAAATAGCTTTAGATCACCGTATTGATTTAACTCAAGTGTATATTTATTGAATATACCTGCTGTACTTTTGGCCGTGAGGGAAACAAATGTGACTGAAATATTGCCCCTTCCCTCAAAGACTCAGTAATCTAGATTGATGAGTCTCATATTTTAGTGTGCATAGGGGGTGGCTTAGGGGGCCTCATTCCCAGAGAAATGAGCCCTAGTGGCACAGTGATTAAATGTTCAGCTGCTAACAGAAAGGGAACCTACCAGCTGCTCTTTGGAAGAAATATGTGACAGTCTGCTTCTGTAACCTACTGGGCAGTTATATTCTGTCCTATAGGGTGGCTATGCAAAATTGACTAGATGACAATGAGTTTTTTAAATTCCCAGAGATGTTGATTCAGTGTATATGGAGTGGGATCTAGGGCCCTAGAAATGTAACAAGTTTTTTTTTGGTGATTGCTAATGCAGGAATCCCAGCCATACACTTTTGAGAGATGTTACTGTAGGCCAGGAAATAATGATGCAAGAGCATTGATCCCAGCAGTTTGTCAGAAACCTATGGTGGGACTCTAAGCCTTGCTACTTATTCCCAGTCCAAGTCTGACTTTTTTATAATATAAAGACTGACATGATGAAAAATAATGCTAGAAACTCTGAAGAGTGAAAAAGACTTCTGGATCTCTGACTTTGTTGAGCCAAAATATGTCTAATATTGGTATAGCAGATGAGTAGGAAAAGGAAGAAAAAGCTGGCTATTAAGAAATAGCTCAAAAGAAAAGAGAGAGTGTTTAAGTGCATATTTCTATTCCTTTTTCCCAATTAACAAAGTATACATTTTTAATTGATACCTATTTTCATATCACCTAAAGGTTAACCTTTTTTAAAAAAAAAAAAAAAAATGTCATTTACCTGTGATGTATAACTACCTGTTGGGCAGTCTTAAATACTTTACAAATTTTCACTTTTAATCCTTGAACTAGTCGTTTTACCAGCATCAGTTGCATGAGTCGATTCTACCTCATAGGAACCCCATGTGTGTCAGAAGAGAACTGTGCTCCATAGAGTTTTCAATGCTGACTTTTCAGAAGTGGATAGCCAGGCCTGCCTTCTGAAGCACCCCAGGACAATGTAAATTTTCAACCTTTTGATTGGCGGCTAAGTGTGTTAACCATTTGTATCACCCAGGGACTGTCTTATTAGAGAGGTGCAACTATTATCATTTCCATTTGTACAGATGAGAAAATTGACACACAAAGATATTAAGTGACTTGCCTGAGGCACATAGGTAGGAAGTGGCAGAGCTTGGATTTTTGAAACTCAACTGTCTGGCTTCAGAATCCACCTTTTAATCATCAAGTATAATTTCTACATGATTGCAAGGATACTATAAATATGTAACATTTGGTGGCCCATGGTTAGGCGTTCAGTCTCTACTAAAGCCCAGTAACAAGCCAAAAGCTGTTTCTCAAAAGGAGAGTAATTATCTGCAGAGGATGGCAGGGCTTTGCTCCAAAATCCCCACAGTCTGTGTTGTAATTCACCAGTAGGGGCTTGCCAAAGACTCCAAACAGAATCTCTATCTGCTACAGACACTTCAAGCACCATTGGATCAGCTGGATTATATGGCCCAAGTGGCAGAGTAGCTTGCATGGCAGCCTGAACCTGTTGCGGAGCCTTCTTTTGTTCTGGGCCCTGCTGAAAACTGCCAGTTTTCTGAGTCACTTGATAAATAGGCCATAGTAACACACCCAAAGGAGGGATATATTGCCTCCAAATCCAAAGAGACCCATCAGACGTTGTGCTTCCTTTTTAGTTGTGGGGGAAGCCAGATATAATAACTTATCCTTCACTTTAGTAGAAATATCTCGACATGCCTCACACCACTGGACCCCTAGAAATTTCACCAAGGTGGAAGGTGCCTGAATTTTTGTTGCATTAATTTCCCACCCTCTAGCACACAGATGTTTCACCAATAAGTCTAGTGTCATTGATACTTCTTCATTACTAGGACCAATAGCTGCATACCGAGTACCAGGAGATGTACTGATTTGCTTAAGCAATGAAACCACATCAGGAACAGCAACTGCAATTGGAGTCACCACCTGATTAAATTTACGATAATTTACTGGCATTCTCCAAGATCCATCTGTTTTTTGCACAGGCCAAATAGGTGAATTAAATGGGGATGTTGTGGGAATCACCACCCCTGCATCCTTCAAGTCCTTGATGGTGACAGTAATCTCTGCAACCCCTCCAGGGATGCAGTATTGCTTTTGGTTTCCTATTTTTGTAGGTAGAGGCAGTTCTGATGGCTTCCATTTGGCTTTTCCAACCATAATAGCCCTTACTTCACATATCAGGGACCAAATGTGTGAATTCTGCCAATTCCTCAGTATATCTATTCCAACTATGCATTCTGGAACTGGGAAAATCACTACAGGATATGTTTGGGGACCCACTGGATCCACTGGGAGATGCACTTGAACTAGGACTCTATCAATAACTTGACTTCCATATGCTCCCACTCTGACTGGTGGCCCACAGTGATGCTTTGGGTCTCCTGGAATTATTGTCAGGTCAGAGCCAGTGTCCATTAATCCCCAAAAAGTCTGATTATTTCCTTTTCCCTAATGAACAGTCACTCTTGTAAAAGGCCTCAGATCCCTTTGGGGAAGGCTGGGGAAAGATTGACATTATACATTTTTGGCAATGTAGTGTGGTCCTTCCTCAAAGAGACCTGGTCTCCCCTTCATTCAAGGGGTTGTGGGCCTGTAAACTGACTCAAGTCCAGGAATTGATTTGAGAGGCCATGACTCTGTATTCTAGTGATTCAATCTAGGCTGCTGTTCATGTGACCTAGAATTCCCCTGTCTATACAGTCAAGTAAATATTCAGTAGGTTTGCCATGTATTTCACTCCTAGGAACACTATGCTTAAGTAGCTAATGCCATAATTCCACGAGTCAGAGTATTCTGATTACCGTTTTAACTCTGCTCTCCAACACGGTAGCAATGCCAATGATGGACAGCAGAGTTAATCAAATGTGATTAATCAAACCACATAGATTAACTGCGGCCACTTGTCCCCTACTACCATGGGGTCCAATCAGCCCCATCATAGTTAAGTGTCTTAGCTCATTTACAGCAGTTCCCATTGTCAAATCCAGCTTACATAAAATAGCAATCACAGCAGTCTTCAAGGATGCTGGGGCTCCCTTCACAAGTTTCTTCCTCATCAGAAAGCTGGCAGTTCAAACCCACCAGCCACTCCTCAGAAGGAAGGTTGGGAAATCTGCTTCTGTAGTGATACCACCTTGAAAACCCAAGGAGGGGTCGCTATGAGTCAGGTCCAACTTGACGGCACAAAGCAACAACAATAACAGTATTGGTGAAAGGCGTGTCCTCTGGACTCTCCATTTCTGGCTCTAGAGGTCTAATCTGATAAATCAATTCTAACATGCCAATTGCCCTAAGCCTCTAGATAACTTCTACATTATACCAAGGCAGTTCTGGTACTTTAACTTGACTGAAGGTAGGCCACTGCATCATCCATGCTTCAGTAAGCCAACCAAATAAACAATTAGATCCTTTTCTAAGCTCTCGAGCTGAAACATTGAATGAAGGATCCATACTTAGTGGGCCTAAATCAATAAACTCAGACTGATCCAATATTACATTCCTTGCATCATTATCCCACGCCCTCAGTAGCCATTCCCTTACATATCCTCCATGTTTCTGTCTGTACATGTTAGCAAAATCAAGTAGGTCAGCTACAAGTAGCATACTACCTCCTCAGTCACACTTTGTATTTCACCTTTGGGGCTCGCTTGGACTTAAGTTTAGTTACAGGTCTAGTGGCAACAATGGGTGGTTGGGGAAGTTCCTGAGAACATTCAGCAATGTTGGCATGGCATCTATCGCGGGCAATGACCCAGCAGGAACAGTTGGGTTGATCTCATCAAACAGAGGTGGAAGAGATAATGGTTTCATAGTAATCCCTTCTGATGGGAGGGATTCAACATACAAGCTCCATATCCTCATCTTTCTGACTATCTGCCCATATCTTCCCATTCCAGGTTTCAGGATCCATTTTTTTCCCAGTCAATGCCCTCACTTTATCTTCAGACACCATTTTGGGTTGGCAATTCATTTGGCATTTTAATTCAGCCACCCTTATGATAATACTCTGGGTTTGGTATTCAGCAATATCAGCTCTATTACTAGAAGAAATAAGGCTTTCTTTCAGAACACAACTGGAAACATTGAGGTCTTTTATGCGGCACTTGAGCTATGACTCAGTAGCCTTGAACTCAACTTGCTCTTTCACCACTTTGTCTAGTGTAAGTAGGACCAACCAACCAGCTTCCTAATACTCCTCATGCTGACAAAATTGCAGAAAAGTATCAAATATGTGATGACCTAGAGCCTCACTTCCCAAAAATACTTGATGTATTGGTGGTGCTATTTTGCATATTAATGTTGCCACCTCATGCCACGGATTAGTATGGCCCTCTTTACTAATGGAGGCAGAGGCACTGGTGCCCTTACAATTAATCAAATTGGAGAACCAAAACAAAATTGGTGAGAACCAATTTAGGAAGCCCATCCTTATGATTTTGTCTCTCTAGAACCAGTCCTGGTACCAAATGTGTTAGGCTGGGTTCTGTAGAGAAGCAAAACCAGTAAAGCTTATATATAGAGAGAGAAATTTATGTTAGGAAAATGGCTCACACACTTATAGAAGCTGGCGAGTCCTAAGTTCTTGGATCAAATGTCAAGCCAGAGGTTTTCCCAACTCACACAGCTGCAGGGGCTGACGAGCTCAAATTGGCTGCTGTTGGCAGGGTGTTGACTCCAACAAATGATGAATCCAAGATCTCCAGGCCGAATGGTAGATTGTTTGCTTGTGGACAGTTGTAGGCAGCACAACAGGATCCTGATTCACGGAGGAGTGTCTCTTTTCCCCAGGATGTCCACACCCCTAGGGAAATACCTCTTTCAACAGATTGGCTGCTCAAAACATGCATCCGATCTCATCATGGGAATAACCCACATCACAACTGCTTAAACCACTTAGAATTGTGGTCCAGCCAAGTTGACACACAACTCCAACTATCACATATCTACTCACAAATTATTGTTAATTACTGCTGCTGTTGCAGGATTGTATGTTGTAGCATTTGCCATAGTTGTCCTTTGTTGTTGAATACCTCTCACTGTCTTCCTTTGCTTTGGTCACATTGTTCTGACTTCCTCCATTTTGTGTATTGCCTTTCCCTTCACCAGAATTAACTCTTGTCTGCTATTTAGTTGGGGCTTCTCCCTCTGTTCTCCTTCCCTTCCTGGTAACCATCAAAGAATGTTTCTTTCTGTATGTAAACCTATTCTTGACTTTTTATAACAGTAGTTCGTATAGTATTGATCCTTTTATGTTTGACTTATTTCACTCCACATAGTATCCGCAGATGTGTCAGTATTGTGAGATGTTCTGTGTGTTTATTGTATTCTTTATCATTACATAGGAAGCAGTTAGTCCAGAAGACTAATGGCCCACATGAACCACAGCCTCCTCTAACCTGAGACCAGAGACGGTGCCCTGCTGCTACAACCTACCACTCTGACCAAGACCACAATAGATGGTCCTGGCTAGAATGGGTAAAAACAATAAAAATGTAGAACAAAATTCAAGGTAAAAAAAAAAAAAAAAAGGTCAGATTTACTGGTCTGAAAGAGACTAGAGGAACTCCTAAGATGATTGCCCTGAGACAACCTTCTAATTTGGAACTAAAGACACTCGCAGACTCCCCCTTTCACCCAAATAATAGACGGGACTATAAAACAAACAATAAAATTAATTTTGACGGCGCTCGTCAGAGCAAACAACTATACAAAACCAAAAGGGCAACATTTTCCCAGAATCAAAGATAAGACAGGAAGGGACAGAGAAGCCAGGGAGGAAATAAGGGAGAGTGCTGACCCATTGTGGGGATAGCAACCAATGTCATGAAACAATTTGTGTATGAGCTATTGATTGGAAAATAATTTGCTGTGTAAACTCTCACCTAAAACGCAATAAAATGTTTTTTCAAAAAGATTTTTCTAATCTCAAACGTGCTAGAGTTCTCATGATTCCCCTCGCTACAGTGATTATGTGGGACTCCTCAGAATGGTAAACTGGTCATTAATCTGGACGGGAGCACCAGTTTGGATCAACATTTGAAAACCTACAAGGTATCATTGATGACCAGGTAATAGGTATGGCAAATATCCTTCAGTTAATCCTCTTTTTACTGGTCCCCCTCAAACCAGAAATTGAATTTATCCTTGAGCACTATAAAGGGTTGTTTCATTTCAGCACACGTCATTCCTAGCTTAAAAAAAAACAAACCTATTGCCATCGAGTTGATTCCAACTCATAGCAATGCCATAGAGTTTTCAAAGCTATAAATCTTCACAGAAGGAGACTGCCTCATATTTCTCCTGCAGAGTGGCTGGTGAGTTCAAACCACCAACCTTTTAGGTTAGCAGCCAAATGCCTTAACCACCATACCTTAGAGCATTTGCCTGCTAACCAAAAGGTTGATATTTTAAACCCTCCAGCGGCTCTGGCAGAGAAACACGAGGCAGTGCACTTCTGTAAAGATTTATGGCCTTGGAAACTATAGGGCAGTTCTACTCTATCCTAAAGGGCCCTTATGAGTCAGAACTAACTTGGTGGCAAACCAAACCAAAACCAAACTCACTGCTGTCGAGTCAGATCTGACTCATAGTGACCCCTCCTTGGGTTTCTGAGGCAGTATCACTATGGAAGTAGATTGCCCAATCTTCCTTCCGAGGAGTGCCTGGTGGGTTTGAGCCACCAGCCTTCTGGTTAGTAGTCAAATGCCTTAGGCACTACTCCACCAATAGGTTTATATTCCAAGTTTAGTTGCCTTCCAAACCAAAACCAAACTCACTGGCATCCAGTTGATTCTGACTCACAGCAACCCATTTTGGGGTTCTGAGGCAGAAAATCTTAATGGAAATAGATTGCCCAGTCTTCCTTCCAAGGATTGGCTGGTGGTTTTGAACTGCCAGCCTTCTGGTTAGCAGTCAAATGCCTTAGGCATTATGTCACCAGAGCTCCTTTAGTTGCCTTGTTGTTATGTGCTGTGGAGTTGTCTCTGACTCATAACAACCATCCTTAGGTTTCTGAGACTGTATCACCATGGAAGTAGATTACCCAACCTTCCTTCCGAGTAGTGGCTGGTGGGTTTGAACCACCAACCTTCTGGTTAGCAGCCAAGTGCCTTAGGCACTATGTCTCCAGAGCTCCCTTAGTTGCCTTAGAAGTTTGACTTTTCAGGCATGGCACAAAAGTGCCATCTACTGTTCACATTCCTAGGTGGCACCTGAAGTTATGTTTTGTGGCCTGTGTGTAAGCATTTTAACTCACTTTTTTATATAGTTGCTCCAAAGTATGGGAGTTGTTGTTATCAGGTTCTGTCGAGTCAGCACCATCTCATAGCAACCCTACGTACAACAGAACAAAACACTGTCCAGTCCTGCAACAGCCTCACATTCTTTTCTATAACCGAACCCATCGTTGCAACCACTGTGTAAATCCATATCATTGAGGGCCTTCCCCTTTTTTGCTCACCATCCACTTTACCAAGCATGATATCCTTCTCCAGGGACTGGGCGCTTCTGACAACATGACCAAAGTAGGTGAGATGAAATCTGGCCATTCTTGCTTCCAAGGAGCATTCTGGCTGCACTTCTTCCAGGACAGATTTGTTTGTTCTTCTGGTAGTCCATAGCACTTTCAGTAGTCTTCTCCAACACCACAACTCAAATGAAAGAACCAGCTCACTTTGAATCATAAAAGCATTAACATGTTTTGTAGATTATGACTGATTTAGTTCAATCAACAGTCTCTAAATCCTATCAATCATATCCTCAATATTTACCATAATTTTGTGCAGATAACACACATTGTTCCTTTCTGTTGCAAACTGTGTTGCAACACAGTGTGTGTTAGTTTCCTATGTGCACCATATTATGTGTGTGTATAAGTTATTTATGTGGGTACAATATTTGTCTGTGTACCTCCTGCCTGACAGTCCCTTGTTATCTGCCTCTTAGAGTATTTCCATAACCTCTAACTTGCCTTCCTATTTCAAGCCTCCCTCCCTGCCTGTCTATTCTGTGTACTTCTAACAAATACTTAAGAGTCATCAAGGCAGCTTATTAAATGTACAGGTCCTTGGGCTCTACAAGAAGTTTTAACTTAGAAGATCTTAGAAAACCTTGTTGTTGTTGTTATGTGCCGTCGAGTCGGCCCCGACTCATAGCGACCCCTCCTTGGGTTTCCAAGGCAGTATCACTACGGAAGTAGGATTGCCCAACCTTCCTTCCGAGGAGTGGCTGGTGGGTTTGAACCACCAGCCTTCTGGTTAGCAGTCAAGTGCTTTAGCCACTATGCTACCAGAGCTCCTTAGAAAACCTTAGGTTTTAATAATAGAAATCTGTATATTTTCAAGTAAGTTTCCCAGGTGATTATAATTTGCATCAATAATTCAGAAAAACTGGGCAAATCAAGCTACAGGCTTTCTGTAAAATATAATTGCTAGTTGTATGATCTGAGTCTCAAACCATGACCTAGTTCATATCTGACCACACGTCCCCCAGACTGGCATTTAAGCCATCACAGTCTACTAAGAACATTCACACTTTGGAGCCCTTGCTAAGGCTATTCCTTAGTTTGAATGCCTTTGCTACTCCCCTTACCCAACTTTCACCCAGGAAACCATCTCAGGACCCAGGAAGAAGACGTATTTCTACAAAATTGTCTTTCTCTGAGCCCACACCCCATTATAAATATATAACTTACTGTCTTTCTTAAAGCTCCCATAGTATACTACTTATAGTTGTACTTAACATTATTTTACAGTTCTTTGAATTAATATATATTGTGCTTATGTGCCTATTAGCCCTCATTGTAGTGAAATGTCCAAAAGGACAAGGACTATGTTATACTCATCTTGATATCTCTGTTGTTATTATTATGTGCCGTCGAGTCAGAGTCTCAATAAATGTATTCTGTATTGATTGAGCCACAGTGTAGCTGACCAGCTTTGTATCCAAAGTAAAGGCCTACAAAAGAAATAGGAAAATGATCATTGTACCCAATCAGTTTAAAATCTAACCAGGCAGACACGGCTCACAATGTAAAACAGTTCACAATACCAATCAGCAGAAGAACTAAGCAATAAATCCATAATGACATTACAAAATATCTGTATAGGAACAAAATTGTTGTGTTTTTATAGTGTCTCATAAGGCATTTGGCCTTTGGAGATGTTGCTCTTGTAGCAGGAAAGGTTTTATGAAGGAAAAGGGGCTTCAGCTACAATTTTAAAACATGGTAGAACTGGACTAGATCAAAGACTAGTTAAAATGCAGATTTTAACTCCTTAATTGTCTGTTTTAGCAGTCTGGATTGGGGCTCAAGAGTTTGCATTTCTAACAAGTTTCCAGCTGTGATTCTTATGCTACTAGTGAACCTCTCTTGGAGAACCACCAGACTAAATAAACAGCATGGGGACCTGTTTAAGTGGAAGAAAGTACATGAATAAAGGTGTCACATTCATGGAATGAACTAAAATAGATTGAACAATATGCATGGATCATTCTCCAGAATAGACCATATGTCACACCACAAAACAAGACTCAATAAGTTTGAAAACATTGGAATACTACAAAGCATCTTCTCAGATCACAATGCTATAAAATTAGAAATCAGTAAGAAGAAGATCAAGGAAACAAAACCAAATATATGGAAACTGAATAATACACTGCTCAAAAACTACAGGGCAATAGAAGAAATAAAGTGTGAAATTTATAAATTCCTAGAAACCAATGAGAATGAAAATACAACTTACCAAAACCTTTGGGACACAGCAAAAGCAGTACTCAGAGGTCAATTTACAACAACAAATACAAAAAAGAAGAAAGAATCAGAATCAACACTTTAATGCAACAACTCTGACAATTACAAAAAGAGCAACAAAAGAAATGTACAATATCCAGAAGAAAGGAAATAATAAAGATCAGCACAGAAACAAGTGAAGCCGAAAACAAAACAAAGTAAAATGAAGAAAGAGGGAAAATCAACAAGACAAAAAGCTAGTTCTTCAGAAAGATCAATAAAATTGACAAACTCCTGGCAAATTTAACAAAGGAAGAGAAAGAGAAGATGCAAATAACACAAATAATATATGGAATGGACATCACACAGAACCAACTGAAATAAAGAAGATAATAAAAGAATATTATGAAGAACTGTACTCCAACCCAACCTAGAACCTGGAAGAGATGGACAAATTTCTAGAAACACAAGACCTACCTAAACTAACCCATACTGAGACAGAATACTTGAACAGACCCATAACAACAAAAAAAAAAAGAAATTGAGCAGGTGATTAAAAAAAAAAAAAAAAAAAAACTCAAGCTTCCATTCAGCAATTGGAAAATGGCGTCATATGGATAATACCCACAGTCACTCCCTCTTCTGTCTGAAACCCAAACAACTAGGTAAAGCAGATACAATAAAGATACTGGAGTTATGAGCAGCTAAGGAGAAGATACAGTATTACATCCAGTGAAAGCAAAGAAAGAGAGCAGGCTGAATGACTGGGGGAAAAGAAAGGCCGGCCCACTCAGCCAGTGGAGATGGAGACAAAAGACCTGGAGGAGGAGAGAAGAAGGAAGTTAAAAAAAGAAAACATCATGGAACCTACAGGTGCTGGGGACTCAGAATAACCTCACCAGGAGTTTTAGGAGGTGAGCTGAGACTTTGAGGGGGAGCAAAGACCTTAAAGGCAAATGGATCAGTTTCCCCCTTGGCTTGGACTGCTGCAGTCTGGTGTGGACTGTGAGAAAGGGAGAAGAAATGCCCTCCAAGTTGGTGGAGCCCCAGGACAGGTGCAAGGCAGTGGGTTTGGGCCTATCTCCAGGAAACCCTTTGTGGCCCGGCTTGAATCTGTACACTGGGTTTTTGCAGCTTGTTGGTCCACCCAGAGAGGGGTAATACTCTTTCCTTTGGGACTACTTTCAGATTTGAAACAGCTGGTCACCATCCTCAGCAGAGGCCCCCAAAAGGAACTGAGCTGCCCTGCCCATGCCTGCATTACTGACTGAATTTTCTCACCCCAAGTGGAAAACCCCTTCAGCCTTTCTATCCTTTGATTCCCTTCTGGCATTTTCCCCCCTCTTCTTCCTTTTCTCCCTCCCTTGTGCAACAGAAGTAAAGTACTAAGCCTTCACTAGGCAACCATAGCTACTACAGATGGTAGACAACACCTGTTCGCCCTAACACCAAAGCCTATTCACAACCAACAGAGACCTGCACCCATGTCCCCACCAGTGATTATACCAACACAAAGAGAGCTGGAGAGTGGCCCAGTACAGCTGAGTTAATAACCTAAGAAGTACACCTGCTACACATTCCCAGATACAGTAAAACATAAAATTGGGAAAAAAAAAAAATACATAGCTAACAATTAAAAACAACAACTTTAAAATGTCTGGGAAACAAGAGACAACCTCAAGTTAAAACAAAACAAAACAAAACAAAAGCACAAAAACAGGACAAGACAATAGAAATAAAAGGCCAGGCTAGAGAATTATCTATCATAGAAGAACAAGCAATAGGATTATCTGAGAATGAATGCAGAAGATGTGTGTGTGTGGGAGGGGTGTGTGTGTGGGGGGGTCTATATATCTCTAAGAGCTCAAGGAAACCACAAACAGAATCAATGAGAAGACAGACAGTACCCTGGAAGAATCAGAATCAATGAGAAGACAGACAGTACCCTGGAAGAATTCAGGAAAACCATTCAAGAACAAAATAACAAGATAAATACACAATTAGAACTCACACAAAAACAGCAATTAGAAATCCAGAAGATGAACATCAAAATTGCAGAGATAGACAACACAGTGGAAGGACAAAAGAGTAGACTAGAACTGGCTGAAGAATACATTTCCCAACTAGAAGGCAAATCCCTTGACACCAGCCAGTATGAAGAAAAATCAGATTTAAGAGAAATGAAGAGAACCTAAGAGTTATATGGGATAACATGAAAAGAAACAACATACACCTCATTGGAATACCAGAACAAGAAGAAGCACAATTGTGGAAGACTTGCTAACAGAAAATTTTCCCCACATCATGAAGAAAAGATACCTTTCCAAGAAGCTCAGCGAACCCCATTCAGGATAGATTCCAAGAGAAAGTCACCAAGACATATTATAATCAAACTCCCCAAAGCCAAAAACAAAGAAAGAAACTTGGGAGCAGCTCAGGAAAAGTGAAATGTCACCTACAATGAATAACCAATAAATTAAGTTCTGATTTCTCAGCAGAAACCATGCAGGCAAGAAGGCAATGGGATGGCATATATATAACCTTGAAGGAAAAGAAATTCCAGCCAAGAATTATATATCCAGCCAAATTGTCCTTCAAATATGAGGGTGAAATCAAGACATTCTCAGACAAACAGAAATTAAGGGAGTTTGTGAAAACCAGACCAGTCCTACAAGAAATGCTAAAAGGAGCCAGTCCTTCCAATAGAGAACCCACAACAGAGAACAACAAATTAAAATCAAGATACTTGATACCACCACAGAGAAACCAAACCAGAAAAAGATTCTCAAAATAAGCTCATAAGAAAGGTTCTTCTTAAATAAAGAAGTCAATCTGCTCATGACACCAGCAGCAAAGCAAATAGAGGGAATAAAAGTTTTAATTACAAAACTTCCAAATAGAGAGGAAGATAGGACTATGTCTCTATAGAACAGACTGTTCTAAACTTAAGGAGATGAGAATTTACTTCGGGGTGACCACAAAGACAATTAACAATTCTTCTAAGCAAACTCAGAAAGAAAAAAAAAAGAATACAGGTTTAGTAAGCACAAAACCAACAATAATGAAGAAAAGAGAAAAAAAAACTTGATAACAAAATGAACTCAGCACAGAAAAATAGTTGGAACAAAGAATTCATCAACAACAGAACAAAAAAATGCAATAAAATGACAGCAATAAATTCATACTTATCACTAATTACACTCAGTGTGAATGAACTAAATGCATCAATCAAGAGAAAGAAAGTGGCAGATTGGATAAGAAAAGAAGACCCATTGATATGCTGGCTGCAAAAGTCCCATTTTAGACACAAAGATGAAAATAAAAATGAGGAAAAAAATAGAACAAGTTAATGGCAACCAAAAAAAGAGCAGGAGTGTCAATATTAATTTCCAATAAAATAGACTTCAAGGTGAAAACAGCATAATGACAAAGAAGGACACTATATGATGCTAAAAGGGTCAATTGACTGAGAGGACATTACTATAATAAATATATATACACCCAATGAAGAAGCTCCAAAATACATAAAACAAATATTAACTGAATTGAAAGGAAAAATAGACAATTCTGCAATAGTAGTAGGAGACTTTAATACACTACTTTCAAGGAGGGAAAGAACAACTGAAAAAAAACTCAACAAAGATACAGAAGAACTCAACAACACAACCAACTTGACCTCATAAACATATACAGAACACTCCACCCAACAAAAATACAATACACATTTTTCTCCAGTGCACATGGATTATTCTCCAAAATAGACCACATGTTACAACACAAAACAAGCTTCAATAAATTCAAAAATACTGAAATACTACAAAGCATCTTCTCAGATCACAATGCTATAATTAGAAATCAATAATAGGAAGACCAAGGGGAAAAAAATCAAATATATGGAAACTGAATAATACACTGCTCAAAACTACTGGGTAACAGAAGAAATAAAAGGTGAACTAAAAAAATTCCTGGAAACAAATGAGAACAAAGATACAACTTATCATAACCTATGGGACACAGCAAAGGCAGTACTCAGAGGTCAATTTATACCAATAAATGCACACATCAAAAAAGAAAAGAATCAAAAACAACACTTAAACTCAACAACTCCAACAATGAGAAAAAGAACAACAAAAGAAACCTACAGACCCCAAAATTAAGGATATAATAAAGATCAGAGCAGAAATAAATGAAGCAGAAAACAAAAAAACAGTAGAGAAAATCAGCTAAACAAGAAGCTGGTTCTTTGAAAAGATTAACAACATTGAGAAACCACTGGCAAATTTAACAAAGGAAAAGAAAGAGAAGATGAAAATAACATGAATAATAAATGAAAAGGGCAACATCACAACAGAACCAACTGAAGTGAAAAAGATAATAATAGACAGTTATGAAGAGCTGTACTCCAACAGATTTGAGAACTTAGAAGAGATGGACAAGTTTTTAGAAACACAAGACCTACCTAAACTATCCCAGTTGGAGATAGCATGATAGCATACTTGAACAGACCCATAACAAAAGAAGAAATTGAACAGGTCATTAAACAAACAAACAAACAAACAAAAAAACCTCCCTCCCAAAAAAAAAAAAAAAAAAAAAAAAAAAAGCCCTGGCCCAGATGGCTTCACAGGAGAATTCTACCAAACGTTCAGGGGATAGTTGACTCCAGTACTACTCAAACTATTTCAGAATGTAGAAAAAGATGGAATACTCCCAAATTCATTCTATGAAGCAACATAACACTGATACCAAAACCAGAGAAAGATACCACTAAAAAGGAAACCTATAGACCAATATCCCTCATGAATATAGATGCAAAAATCTTCAACAAAATCCTAGCCAACAGAATCCAACAGCATATCAATAAAATAATACATCATGACCAAGTGGCATTCATACCAGGTATGCAAGGATAGTTCAACATTATAAAAACAATTAATATAATCCACCACATAAACAAAACAAAAAGTACCACATGATCATATCAATCGATGCAGAAAAGGCATTTGGCAAAATCCAATACCTATTTCCTGTTCAGAATTCTCAGCAAAATAGGAAAAGAATGGAAAATTTTCAATGTAGTAAAGGGCATATACACAAAACCAACAGCTAACATTATTGTTAATGGAGAAAGACTCAACACATTCCCACTGTGAATGGAAACTAGATAAGGATGCCCTCTATTACCACTTCTATTCAATATTTTATTGGAAGTCTAGCGAGGGCAATAAGAAAAGAAAGAGAAAGACATCCAAATTGGCAAAGAAGAACTAAAGCTGTTGCTATTTGCAGATGACATGATCTTATACGTAGAAAACCCTAGAGACGCCACAAAAAAAAAAAAAATTGCTAGAACTAATAGGTTCATCAAAGTGGCAGATACAAGGTCAACATACAAAAATCAGTTGGATTCTTCTACATCAACAAAGAGGCCTCTGAGAAGGAAAACAATACCATTTACAATAGCTTCTAAGAAGATAAAATACTTAGGAATAAATCTTAGCAGGGACACCAAAGACCTATGCAAAGAAAACTGCAAAACACTACTGCAAATAACTACAAGGGATCTACATAAATGGAAAAACATGCTTTGTTCATGGATGCAATGCAATACAATGCAACCACTGCCGTGGAGTTGGATCCGACTCATAGCAACCCCTCCTTGGGTTTCCGATGCAGTATCATTATGGAAGTAGATTGCCCAACCTTCCGGGGAGTGGCTGGTGGGTTTAAATCACCAGCTTTCTGGTTGGCAGTCAAATGCCTTAGACACTACACCACCAGAGCTCCCTATTCATGGATAGGAAGACTGAATATTGTGAAAATATCAATACTACCTAAAGCAGTCTACACATTCAATGAAATCCTGATCTAGATTCCATCAACATTTTTTGAGGACGTGGAAAAACCAATCACTAATTTCATATGGAAAGGAAAGATGCCTTGGATAAGCAAAGCACTGCTGAAGAAAACAAAATAAAGTAGGAGGAGTTCTCACACTCCCAGACCTGAAAACCTACTATACAGCATGGTAGTCAAAACAGTGTTGTATTGGCACAGTGATAGATAGACCAGTGGAACAGAATAGAAAACTCAGAAATAGACCCATCCTTCTGTGGATAGCTGATCTTTAACAAAGGTCCAAAACCCATTAAATGGGGAAGAGATAGCCTCTTTAACAAATGGTGCTGGCAAAACTGGATATCCACGTGTAGAAAAATGAAACAAGACCCATATCTCACCCCATACACACACACACACACACACAAACAAACTCAAGTTGGATCAAAGATTTAAATGTAAAATCCAAAAGTATAAAGCTCATCAAAGATAAAGTGGGGGCAAATTTAGGAGCCCTAATTT
>NW_006921930.1:1999227-2001416 GCF_000298275.1 Orycteropus afer afer
AAAAAAAAAAAAAATCTTACATGCATCTAAAGACTTCTCCAAAAGAGTAAAAAGAGAACCTACAGATTGGGGAAAAAAAAATATTTGGCTATGACATATCTGACAAGGGACTCATCTCCAAAATTTATAGAAAAATTCAACACCTTAACACCAAAAAAACAAACAACCCAACTCAAAAATGGGCAAAGGAAATGAACAGACACTTCACTAAAGAGGATACACAGGTGGCCAACAAACACATGAGGAAATGCTCACAATCATTAGCCATTAAAGAGATGCAAATCAAAATAACAATGAGCTATCATCTCACCCCAGCAATAACAGCAAACTTCAACAAGACAGAAAATAACAAATGCTGGTGAAGCTGCGGAGATATTGGAACTCTCATACACTGCTGGTGGGACTACAAAATGGTGCAAGCATTGTGGAAAATGGTATGACGTTTCCTTAAAAAACTGAAAGTAGAAATACCATTTCTGAAAATAGCAATTCCATTACTAGGGATATATCCTAAAGAGGTGAGAGACAGAACACAGACATATGCACACCCATGTTAATTGCAGTACAATTCACTATAGCAAAAAAAGTGGAAACAACTTAAATGCCCATCCACATATGTTTGGCTAACCAAACTATGGTACATTAGCACAATAGAATACTATACAACATTAAAGAATAATGAAGAATACATGAATCATCTTGCAACATGGATAAATTTAGAGGACATAATGCTGAGTGAAATAAGTCAATTACAGAAGGACAAATATTGTACGAGCCCACTATTATAAAAAGTCAAGAAAAGTTTATTCAGGGAAGGAAACTCCCTTTGTTGGTTACTGGGGACTGGAGGGAAGGGAAAAGAAAATCTCAGACTATTTGGGGGTCACATGTTCATTTGGGTGAGGGAAGGAATGGTATCAAAAGAGTCTGTGACCAGCATGATGACACTGGGGAAAGGAAAGACACTGAAATGTACACAAAGATGTAGACAACAGAGGCAAATACTATTAGAGGCACAACACTGCGGTTACTAGCGCCATATACCAAGCTACAGATTAATCCATATACAGGTGAGAGGAGCAGGTGGGGGTAGGCAAACAGGAATACACCCTAGACCAAGGATAGATTTGGCTGAAGATAATCTTACATATGCACATATGCTACAAAATTAGCCACATACATTACAGAAACAACAGAAGACAGGGTGGGAGTAACTTTGCAGAGACAACCAAACATCTTGTGAGAGATAATCACTTGGCCTGGGGGCTCAGGACTATAGTATTGGGGACATCATGCTCAATTGACACAGATGGTTCATAAAAATTTTGTTCAACAGCCTACTTTGGTGAGTAGCGACTGGGGTCTTAAAAGTTTTTAAGTGGCCATCTAAGATGCAACTATTGGTCTCTTAGCTGGAGCAAAGAAGAGTGAAGAAAATCAAAGTCATCTGGAAACAATTAGTCCAAAGATAAGATGGACCATAAGAACCTCAGCTTCCATGACCCCAGACCAGAAGAACTAGATGTTACCCCGCTACCAATGCCAACCACTCAGAAAGGGATCAAAATTGGAGATCCTGGATAGAGTGGGAGGGAAAATGTGGAACAAAATTCAAAAACACAAAAATGACTAGAATTACTATTGGGTAGAGACTGGTGGAACCCCTGAGACTATGGCTCTGAGTTACCCTTCAGGCCTAGAAATGGACTCACTTACATGGATTGGCTCTCAGCCCAACAGCAGAAAGACCCACATACAGAACACCTACCCCAGGTCAATACAGCCACCTACTCTAGGGAGATGCACCCCTTGGATCATGTAACCATGATACACCAGAGGGGTAGCATAGAGGGATGGATGGACAGACAACAATGCATGGATAAGAGGGGCACAGGGAGAAGGTGGTCATGGGGAGGAAAGAGGAGGAGAGTTTTTTACGTGGAGAGGGTAATTGGGACCATGAAACCAGATGTGCAGGAACTGCTGAATGTAAAACAAGTTTGCTATGTAAATTTTAAAATTTTCACAATTAAAAAAAAAAAAGTCCCTCACCCCCCAAAAAAAAGTCCTGGCCCAGACGGCTTCATTGGAGAATTCTATCAAAAGTTCAGGAAGAGAGGCGGGGCAAGATGGCGGACTAGGCAGAAGGATTGCACAGACCCTCTTCAACAAAGAAAAGGGAAACCAAT
>NW_006921930.1:2013503-2047401 GCF_000298275.1 Orycteropus afer afer
TTGAACCACCAGCCTTCTGGTTAGCAGTTAAGTGCCTCAGCCACTATGCTACCAGAGCTCCCAGTATTGGTATAATGATAGACAAATAGACCAATAGAAGAGAATCGAGAACCCATGAATAGACCCATCCATCTATGGACAGCTGATCTTTGAGAAAGGAAGGAGAGATAGCCTCTTTAACAAATGGTGCTGGGAGAATTGGATATCCAGTTGCAGAAAAATGAAACAAGATCTATACCTCATACCTGACACAAAAACGAATTCAAATTGGATCAAAGACTTAAATGTAAAACTCAAAACCATGAAGCTTATCAAAGATAAAACAGGCAAATCTAGGGGTCCTAATTTATGGAACGGGAGCTCTGCTAGCATAGTGCCTAAGGTGCTTGACTGCTAACCAGAAAGCTGGCAGTTCAAACCCACCAGCCACTCCTAGGAAGGAAGGTTGGGCAATCTACTTCCATAGCAATACCACCTTGGAAACCCAAGGAGCGGTTGCTATGAGTTGGATCTGACTCGATGGTACATAACAACAACAACAACAACTTATGGAACAAATAGACTATCAAGCATAACCCAAAATGCACAAGCAGCAGAAGAGAAACTAAATGACAGGGACCTTTTAAAAATTAAATTCTTATGTGCATCGAAAGACTTCTCCAAAAGGGTAAAAAGAAAACCTACAGATTGGGAAAAATATTTGGCTATGACATACCCGACAAAAGGCTCATCTCTAAAATTTATAGAAAATTCAAACACCTTAACACCAAAAAGACAAACAGTCTAATTAAAAAATGGGCAAAGGACACTTCACTAAAGAAGTGACCAGCAAAACACATGAGGAAATGCTTATGATCATTAGCTATTAGAGAGATGCAAATCAAAACAAAAATGAGATATCATCTCATCCCAGCAACAACAGCAAAGTTTAATAAGATAGAAAATAAAAAATGCTGGTGAGGGTGTGGAGATATTGGAACTCTCATACACTGCTGGTGGGACTGTAAAATGGTACAGGCATGGTGGAAAATGGTGACATTTCTTTGAAAAATTGAAAATAGGAATACCATTTGATCTAGCAATTCCATTACTAGGAATATATCCTAAACAGGTGAGAGCCAGGACATGAATAGACATGTGCACCCCCATGTTCATTGCAGCACAATTCACTATAGGAAAGAGATGGAAACAACCTAAATGTCCATCAGCAGATGAATGGATAACCAAACTATGGTACCTCCACACAGTGGAATACTTGCAACATCAAAGAATAATGAAAACCACACAAATCACTTCATAACATGGATGAATTTGGAGGACATTATGCTGAGTGAAAAAAGTCAATTACAGAAGGACAAATATTGTACAAGTCCATTACTGTAAAAGTCAAGAAAAGGTTTACTCAGGGAAGGAAATTTACTTTGTTCATTAACAGGGATGGGAGGAAGGGGAAGGAAAATTTCTGACTAGTTAAGAGTCACGTGTTGATTTGGGTGAAGAGAAAGGCAATATAACAAAAGTGTGTGATCAGTGCAATGGCAATAGGGGAAAGGAGGACAGAAACATACATAAAAGATATAGAACAGAAGCAAATACTTTTACATGCACAATTCTGCATTATCAGTGGCAGCAAACGCTAGGCTATGGGTGAATGCACAAACAGAAGACATCAGGTGTGAGCAGGTGAACAGGAATGTACCCAAGACCAAGGATAGGTTTGGCTGAAGATAGTGTTACATATGTACTTGTGCTACAAAAATATCAATATACAGTACAGAAGTAACATGGAACAAGGTTGGAAGATCTTCTCAGTGACAACCAGACATCTCGAAGGAGAGAATCCCCAGGACTGTGGGCTCAGGACCATAGTCTTGGATGTCGTGTTCAATTGGCACAACATAGTACATAAAAATCTTTTTCTATATCCTACTTTGGTGAGTAATGACAGGTTTTAAAAGCTACCAAGTGGCCATCTAAGATGAACTATTGTTCTCCCCTCATCTGGAGCAGAGAAGAGTGAAGAAAATAAAAATCATTTGGAAACAAGTCCAAGTATATGATGGACCATGGGGACCTCAGCCTTCATGACCCTATCCTGAGACCAGAACTAGATGGTGCCCAGTTACCAATGTCAACCACTTAGAAAGGTACCAAAATTGGAGATCCTGGGTAGAGTGGGAAGAAAAATGTGGAAAAAAATACAAAAACACAAAAATGACCAGAATTACTGGTCAGATAAAGACTGGTGGAACCTCCGAGATTATGGCTGTGGGTTATCCTTTGGGCCTGGAACTGGACTCACTTCCATGGATTAGCTGTCAGCCTAACAGTAGATAGACCTACAAGCAGAACACCTACACCAGGGAGATGCACCCCCAAATCATTTAACTATGAAACATCAGAAGGGAAGCTGTGGTGAAGTTTGTGTGTCACCTTGGCTGGGCCTGGTTAAATGTCTGGGCACCTGAATGTAGTATTCCTCATGATGATATTGGTAATCAACTCCATGGTGGAATCTACTGCGAGCAGCTGAGTAGCTGCTTTAGGGATGTGGTCTGCTTTCTGTATACAAGGAGAAGACTTGGGGAGTGGTCTCTAGCTTATGACACACTTGAACCCTGCATGTAGCCATGTCATTGTTCAGCAGCCTGCTATGTTCTGCCAACCTTGGGACTTTCAATGGACTTGAATTAATGGTCTACCATCTGGTTTATTAACATCGGGACTGTGCCTTATTACTTGTCAGTCTTGGGCTTGTCAGTCTCAGCAGCCAGCCGCTATCTGAGTGAAGAAAAGCCTCTTGCTCTGGTGGGCAAGGAGCAGGAGGCAGAGCCGAAGCCCAAGGTTGAGGGGCTTTTACCCAGCTCCTAGAGCCTGACACTTTGAACTCGGACTTAAAGCCTCCAAACTGTAAGAGAACAAAGTCCTGTTTGTTCAAGCTATTCCATTTGTGGTATATTCCTGTCAGAGTGGCAGTAGGTAACCAAAACAGTGGCGTTTGCATACAGGGTAACCTGTACAGACAGGAATGCATAGACAAGAAGGACACAGGAAAGGGATAGTCACAGGGAGGAGAGCTTTTTATGGTTGGGGATGGTAATTGTGGACATGGAACTAAATGTGCATCAACTGTTATGAGTAAAATGAATCTCAATAAAAAATTTAATAAAATAAAATAGATTGGAAGGCACTATAGGAGTCCCTAGGGAGCTCTGGTAGCATAGTGGCTAAGGCACTTGACTGCTAACCAGAAGGCTGGCGGTTCAAACCCACCAGCCACTCCTTGGAAGGAAGGTTGGGCAACCCTCTTCCGTAGTGATACTGCCTCGGAAACCCAAGGAGGGGTCGCTATGAGTCAGGGCTGACTCGACGGCACATAACAACAACAACAACAACAACATAGGAGTCCCTAGAGGAGCTTGGATGACACTGTGGTTAAAGCATTTGGCTGCTAACCAGAAGGTCAGTGGTTCGAACCTACCAGCTACTCCATAGGAGAAAGGTGAAGGAGTCTGCTTCCATAAAGATTTACAGCCTACGAAACACTATGTGAAAGTTCTACTCTGTCTTATAGGGTTACTATGAGTTGGAATTAACTCAATGGCATTAGGTTTAGTTTTTTGGTTTTAGGAGTCCCTGTGTCAGGCAAATGATTAGTCACTCAACTACTAGCTGAAAAATTAGTGGCTCAAAACCACCTAGAAGTGCCTGAGAAGATAAGCTAGGCCGGGCATCTGCTTTTGTAAGGCCACAGCCTTGAAAACCCTCTAGAGCATTTCTATTCTGCACACATGGAGTTACCATGAGTCGGAATGACCATAGCTACTAACAAAAACACAATAGGATAGGGAGATTACGGCATTATTGGAAAGTGGTAAAAGGAATATAAAGAAAGAGATAAAGATGTATGCAGATGTAACAATTGAAATAAAAGGAGGGTATAGGGAAATTGTGAAATGCTGTCCTTGGTCCTGAACCAACAGACTGTTTGTGAATGGTTGTCTTACCTACACAGAGACACTGATAACTCTTTTTTTCTAGGGCTTATGGTTTAATTATTCATCTTTTATAGAAGTTATGTAGCTTTTATTGTCTCAAAAAAAAATGGACCTGTGGTAATAACTCATAATTTACTGAATTGATTCTATGCATTTTGACAGTTATATCAGGTTTCTACTTGTAAGAATTTGTCTCCATTTTCTATCTAGGAAGAAAAGGGGATACACACCCTTATTCTTTCTGTATACTAATCACAAACTTGTGAATTGTAGGTTAGTTGAGATGAAGCATCACTAAGGCTTCCAAGTGACTGTGTAAGAGGGATGAGTGAGTATGTGGAATCAAAGATGCCGGGCAGGTCTTTACTCAAATGTCTTTCCTCAAAGAAGCTCCCTAGACCACTCCATTTACTGTGGCTCCCTTTTCTAGTAATTCTCTATCCCGTTACCCCATTTCATTTTCTTCATAGTCCTTTCTGTTCCCTCTGCCTGGAATGCTCCTCCTCTAAACCTTGGCATGACTTATTTCTTTCACTTCATTTAAATCTCACCACCTTATTTAAAATTAGTGTCCTGGTAGTTAAGTACTTGCCTGCTAACTGAAAATTTGGTGATTCAAGCCCACTCAGCAGCTCCATGGGAGAAAGACCCAGTGATCTGCTAAAGATTATAGCCTATAAAACTGTATGGAGAAGTTTTGTCACAAGAAGTCATTATGAGTTGGGATCTAATCAACAGCACCCAACAACAACATGTACCTTTCCCAATTAAAAAGTGGCCAAATGATTTGAAAAAAACACTACACCAAAAAAGATATATAAATAGATGTTTTGTTTCCTCATGCCACTGTTAACAGAAAATGCCATAAGTGGGTGGCTTGAACAACAAGAGTTTATTCTCTTATAATTTTGGAGGCTAGAAGTCTGAGTTCAAAGTGCCAGCTCTAGGGACTGGGTGAAAGCCCCTTTACCTTGGGCTTCAGCTTTGCCTCTTGCTCCCAGCCCACTGGAGCTAGAGGCGTCTTTTCACTCAGGCAGCTGCTGGCTGCTGAGGCTAACAAGCCCAAGGTTGACAAGTAAAATGGCACAGTCCCAAAATTATCAGACCACATGACAGGGCACTAACTCAAGTCCATTAACAGTCCCAAGATCCACAGACAACATGGTGGGGCACTGAGATGAAGACTTGGCCAAATGCAGGATCCAGATGTGGCAAAAGCCTTAAGACCTTTCTCAAGGCTTCTTCTCCTTTCATCATGGAAGCACAAGCAGACCACATTCCTAAGGCATCCTGATTCTACATGTCCTGATTCTACCATGGAGTTGATTACCAGTCTCATCATGGGAAATAACTACATCCAATTGCTCTGCCACTCAAAACCAGGCCCAGCCAAACTGACACACAACTTAACTGCAATAGCCAATAAGCATATGAAAAGATGCTCAACATCATTGGTCATTAGGGATATGTAAATTAAAACCACAAGAAGATACTACTTCACACCCACTAATATAGCTATAATAAAAATAAATTGGATAATAAGTGTTGTTGACCATGTGGAAAAATTGGAACTCTCATACTTACTTGGTGGGTATGTAAAGTGGTGCAGCTGCTTTATGCATAGGAGTGGAATTGCTGAGCCATATGGTAATTGTGTGCTTAACTTTTTGAGGAGCAGTTTGGCAGTTCCTCAAAAAGTTAAATGTAATGTTATAATTGTTGTTATTATGTGCTGTAAAGTGGTTTTGACTCACAGTGACCCTGTGTATAATAGAATGAGACACTGCCAGGTCCTGTGCCATCCTCACAACTGTTGCTATATCTGAGCCCATTGTTGCAGCCAACTGTGTCAATCCACCTCGATGAGGGTCCTCCTGTTTTTTTTTCGTGTCAATCCACCTCGATGAGGGTCCTCCTGTTTTTTTTTTCTGACCCTCTACTTTACCTAGCATCATGTCCTTTTTCAGGGAGTGGTCCCTCCTGATAACATGTCCAGAGTACACAAGACAAAGTCTTGCAGTCCTTGGTTCTAAAGATCATTCAAACTGTACTTCTTCCAAGACAGATTTGCTCATTTTTCTGGCAGTCGATGGTGTATTCAATATTCTTCACCAACACTGTGATACAAATGAATTATTTCTTCTGAGTTCTTCCTTATTCACTGTCCAGTTTTTCCATGTATGTGAGGCGATTGAAAATACCATGACTTGGGTAGGTGCACTTTAGTTCCCCACAAATCTTTGCTTGTTAACATTTTAAAGAGATCTTTTGCAGTAGATATGCCCAAGGTGGTATGTCCTTTGAATTTTTGACCACTGCTTCCATGGGCATTGATTGTGGATCCAAGTAAAATGAAATCCTTGACAACCTCAATCTTTTCTTCATTTATCATGATGTTGCTTTTCGTTCCAGTTGTGAGTATATTTGTTTTCTTTAGTTGAGGTGCAATCCATATTGAAGGCCATAATGAAGGTTTTTGCTTCATCAGTAAGTGCTTCAGGTCCTCTTTAGGTTCAGCAAGCAGGGTTTTGTCATCTACACATTGCAGGTAGTAAAATGAGTTGTCCTCCAATCTGAAGGCTAAAATATGACCTTGAGTATATTCCACCTTAATATAGAGACCATCTCAAGAATAGACTTGGTGCATAGAACACTAATGGCCAAAGACCAGATGAGTGTGTGATGACATCAAGGACATTTTATAAGAAGATAGCAAAAGGTAATTAAAAAGATAGGAAATAAACAAAAGATCAAAATGGTTGTCAAAAAAAGACTGAAACTTGCTCCTGAATGTAGCGCTGCTAAAGAGGATAGAAGAAATGATTAAATAAAACAGCTGAATGGAAGATTTCAAGAGGGCTTGAGAAGACAAAGCAAAATATTACAATGTATTGTGAAAGAGGTAACATATGGCCCAGCAATTCTACTCCCATATATTTATCCAAAATAACTAAATATGTGTAATGAAAAAAAAATATCCATATAAGAAGTTGTACATAAATATTTATAACAGCATTATTTAAAATAGTAAAAGTTGGACTTTTTTTTTTTTTTTAACTATACTCAAATGTCCGTCAACTGACGAGCAAACCAAAAACAAACAAGCCAACAAACAAACCCACTGCCATCAAGTCAATTCCAACTCATAGTAACCCTCATAGGGTTTTCAAGTCTGTAAATCTTTATGGAAGCAGACTACCTCATCTTTTTCTCATTAAGTGGCTGGTGGGTTCAGTCCACTAACATTTTGATTAGCAGCCCAATGCCTTAACCATAGCATTACCAGAGATCCTTAACAGATAAACAGAATGTGGTTGGTACATACATGGAATATTATCAGGCAGTAAAAAGGAATAAAGGATTGATTGTTACAACATAGATGAACCTTGAAAACATTATGCAAAGTGAAGAAGCCAGACACAAATAACCACATATTGTATGATTCCATTTATATGAAATGTTTAGAATAGAGACAGAAAGTAGATTAATGGTTTGCCAGTACTTGAGGGTACTAATGGGTAAAAGGGGCTTCTTCCTGGGGTGATGACAATGTTCTGGAATTAGATAGTGGTAATAGTTGCAAACTTTGTGGATATATGTGGTAGTTAAGGTTATGTGTTTACTTGGCTGGGCCTGGTTTTGAGTTGTTGGGTAGCTGGACGTGGTTGTTTCCCAAGATGAGAACAATAATCAACTTCATGGTGGAATCTACTGGAGCAGCTGAGTAGCTGTCTTAGGGAGGTAGTCTGATTCTAGTATATAAGAAGAAGCATTGAGAAAGGTCTTTGCAGCTTTTTGGCACTCTTGGACCCTGCATGTAGCTGTCTTCATCTCAATGGCCTGCCATGTTGTCTGCTGATCTTGGGACTGTTAATTAGACTTGACTTAGTGGTTTTTCATGTTGCCTAATAATTTTGGGACTGTGCCATTTTACTTGTCGACCTTGGGTCTGTCAGCCTCAGCAACCAGCAGCCATCTGAGTTAAGAGAAGCCTCCAGCTTCAGTGGGCTGGGAGCAAGAGGCAGAGCTGAATCCCAAAGTTGAGGAGCTTTCACCCAGCCCCTAGAGCTGGTGCTTTGAACTCAGACTTCTAGCTTCCTAACTGTAAGAGAAGCTCTCTTTGTCAAAGCCATCACCCATTTGTGGTATTTTTTCTGTTAGAGCAGCACAAGATAACCAAAGTAATCTACTAAGAACCACTGATTTATACTCTTAAAAATAATGAAATTAAAACAAAACAAAAATAACCACTTATCTCTTACCACAACATGAGCTCTGTATTGGTAATCCTCATGAGGACAAGGGCACAATGTTCAAAGTCAGTATCTCAGAATCACCTGTGGGGCCTTCACCAGGATATACACTCAACAAGGGCAGAGCCATCATCTTTTTAATCTACCCTGGTATGGAGTATAAAAAAACAAACAAACAAACAAACAAACAAAAAAAAAAAAAACTCACTGCCATCGAGTCATTTCCAACTCATAGCTAGACCCCCCTTTGGGTTTCTGAAGTGGTAAATCTTTTTGGAAATAGACTGTCCAGTCTTCTGTCCCTGGAGTGGCTGGTGGATTTGAACCACCAGCCTTCTGGTTAGCAGTCAAATGCCTTAGGCACTGTACCACCAGAGATCCTTGTGATTTTTGAAAAAATAAAAGAGGAAGAGATTATTTCTGCCTGGAAAGTTTGTTGTATGCCAGTGAGTCAATTCCAACTCATAGCAACCATATAGGACAGAGTAGAATTGCCCCGTAGGATTTCCTAGGCTGTACTCTATGAGAGCAGACTGCCAGGTTTTTGTTTTTTTTTCCATGGAGCTGCTGGGTGGGTTCAAAGCACTGACCTTTTGCTAGCAACTGAATACCTTAATCACTGTGCCACCAGAGAGCTCCTCGGTTCTTCCATAGAAGAAGAACATTCCAAATCCAAACAATTTCTAACAAAATTTTAGTAATATATTCATACTTGGATATTTTAGGATTTCTTCTCAATCATCAAAATTACTGTGGCTTATTCTAGATAGAATCTTATAGCAAGATAATTTTAATTTTATTTATGTTCTTATGAAACAGCAATAGCAACAACAACAACTTTTATTCTATAAACTTGGCCACTAATTTGTAGCCCACTGACTGAAACAAGTCCACAGACATTTTTTAAATTTTGTTTGGCCTTTAAAGTGTCCAAACTTTTTTTTAATTTAAACACTCACAGGTGAGAAAAATACTCATTTTGATTCAGTACACTTCTCTTTCTTATGGTTGTACAAAAATCTGATTCACACATTTAAATTATCTCTGTGGCCCTTTATATCAGTCATGAAAGCATAAGTTATGCTGCTATAACACCCTCCATCCCCCAAATTTCACTGGCTTAAAGGAAAACTTTTATTACTCCATGTAAATGTGCATCAGAAGCCATTCAGAAGCTCTGCTCCCATGGCATTCTTTTTTGTTGTTGTTTACTCATCACTTGATGGACACTTGAGTTATTTCTACTTTTTTACAATTTTAAATAATACTGTTATAGACATGTATTCATTGTCAGGGGAGCCATGATCAGGAACATTACTGGTGACTGTAGCAGCTGGAAAAGAGAGTGGGATGATTCACATAGTGGCCTTTTAAGCTTTCATTGACCAGAGGAGGTCACATAGCTAATTTGATTTCAAGGAGTAAAGGATAATTCTTCCTAAAGGAGAAACTGATGGAAAGTCATATAGTCTATAACAGGCTTGGAGGAACTTGAATTTGTTGTCCCTGTTCTGCTACCTTCAAGTACTGAACAATAATAAAGTATTACATTTTCCTATCTGACAGTATCAAAGCCTTTCCCACATTACAATTAAGAAACATGTATTAGTTAAACTTTTTAAAATCTGTCCCAACACATCTGAAGGAGCCCTTGTGGCACAACAATTAAGTGTTCAGTGACTAAATGAAAGGATGGCAGTTTGAACCCACTCAGAGGCTCCGTGGGAGAAAGACCTGGCAATCTGATCTTGTACAGATTAAACCCACTGCTGTGGAGTCAAGTTCTGACTCATGGCAACCCTATCAGAGTAGAACTGCCCCATAGAGTTTCAAAGGCTATAAACTTTATGGAAAGAAATATCTTTCACTCACAGAGTGGCTGGTGGGTTTCAGCTGCCAACTTTTTGGTTAGCAGCCAAGCGTTTATTTAACCACTGCACCACCATTGATCCTTGAGAATACACCAATTCAGATAAATAACCAAAGATCAGAATTAAAACACTATAACCAAGATGTAGATGATTAGTAGAGGACTCAACTATGTTTATGTTTGTGAAAATTTCAGTGCCAGTGTATTGATGAATGAATATCAAGGTGAATAATTGGGGAAGAAGAACTTGGAGAGTGACCTAGAAATTTCCAGTCATATCCTTAAAGTATCTGAGAGTCATTCATTTTAAAATTTAGTACTACATAGGAAATGTAGGTATTATTACCAACTGCTGACAACCAGATGGTGTTTAATAAAGGTTAGATCCCTATCCCTCTCTTTCCTGCCCCTCCCCAAGGCTGGATAAACATTTTCTTATAAAAGGAGGAAAAGGGAGGCAGGGTAGAAGACAGCATGTCTTCCCTTCTCCAGCCCTATGCATTCAGTCTGGATCTCATGGAGAGGGGATATAGTAAGGAGAAGAGACTGTTTCATGACTGAGTTTGGTGAGACAGTTGTCACATGCTTCACTACTTGGGCCCCCAGGAGGCAATGTGCTAAACAAAGTGGCCAAGGAAGAGGCTCCCTCCCAGGCCTGTGTAGACCTGGCACTGCTCAGGCACAGTGAACACTACAGAGCCTTACCTTGCTGGGTTGCTGTGAAGATTAAATGGGATAACTTAAATCAGTGGTTCTCAACCAGGGACAGTTTGACCTCCCAGGGAACATACGGCAAAGTCTGGAAACATTTATGTTTCACAGGGAGGGGTGGGGATGCTACTGGCATCTAGTGGGTACCTTTTGCTGTTGAGTCTTCCTCATGGTGATCCCCATGTATTACAGAGCAGAACTGCTTCATAGGGTTTTCTTGACTATAATCTTAATGGCAGTAGATCCCCAGGCCTTTCTCCCATGGCATTTCTGGGTGGGTTCAAACGTCCAACCGTTAGGTTAGTTGTTGTTGTTATTTGCTGTCGAGTTGGACCTGACTCATAGTGACCCCTCCTTGGGAAGTAGATTGCCCAACCTTCCTTCCAATGAGTGGCTAGTGGGTTTGAAGTGCCAGCCTTCTGGTTAGCAGTCAAGTGCCTTAGGCACTACGCCACCAGAGCTCCTGTTAGGTTAGTAGCTGAGTGTAAACTGTGTTCACCACCTAGGGACCTACCTAGTGGGCAGAGACCAGGAATATTGCTAAACATCCTACAATGCATAAGGCAGCCCCCCATCTACAGGGCAGTCCTTCACAACAAAGAATTATCCAGCCCAAAATATGAATGAAGTTAAGGAATGTTGGCTTAAATGAAAACACTTAGCACAATGCTTCCCAAACCCAACCCAATCCACTTCTGTTAATTCTGCCTCATACTGACCCTTCAGGGTAAAGTATAACTGCCCTATAGAGTTTCCAAGGCTGTCAATCCTTATGGAAGCGGATTACCTCATCTCTCTCATGCAGAGCAGCTGGTGGGTTCAAACCACCAACTGTTAGTTAGCCGCCAAGTACTTTAACCACTGCACCACCAGGACTCCTGCACAGTGTCTGAAATATGTTCAATGTTCGATAAATGTTGATTCAACTTTTTGGGTTGACCTTCTGGTTTCCATAAGGTTTAAAATAATTGGCAATACCCTAAATTCAGCATATTTACCAACGTTTCTCTTTTGAAAAATCACTTTTTACTTTTGTGAATTGGCATGCAATGTGATAATTTTTATATCTTGACTAAGAAGCTGTTATCAAATTACAATGCATGTCAGTCAATGGCATCTTAAGCTGCAGAAGATGTCGTGTGTAGTGTCTCTTCTAAGCTTCTGGGCTTCTGTTTATTGTATTAGATCGGAGGTTTTGAAATAGTGCCTGGGGCTGCGAAAAAGTAACCTATACATATGTTGGCTCGTTTAATATCATCAGTTACATAATCATTCATTGACTTTCTCTCCCTGCTGCTATTTCTGCTGCCAAATTCTGCACATGCTAGTCTTTCTCTATGATGAATATTCAGAACCAAAAGAAAAAATAAGTCAAAACATTAGTTCTAGAAGAGGCGTTGAGAGCAAGCATTTCAATTCCTGCCTTTTAGAGACAGGAGACTGGAAGTCCATGGAAGCTCATTGCCTAGCCTAATTTCATTCAACCAGTCAGTGCCGAATGGACCTTACAAATTGAAGTTCCAGAATTCTAGTTCAAACAACCATAAATGTGAAATCTTTATTCAGGGTGGGCTCAATAAGAGGTTATTACTTTTTATTCATTATTGTGGTCAGTGATATTCTCCACAGAATATAATTTTTGTCCTCAGGCTATCTTTGATATAGTCATCCCACAAACATTACCGAGCACTTCACTATGGGCTAGGCAATATATTAGGTATTGGACATACAAAGATAAGTAAAAATGAGTACAAAGGTAGAAAACCCACTTCCCTTCTAGGTCCAAGCAGATAACAAAACAACTAAGGCACTCTAGATTGTAAAATACAGGATGTCCTTATGGAATTGCGTGGGTTATAAAAAAAGAGAAACAGTTGCCAGAGAGCTGATTCTGACTCATGGTGAGGCCATGTTTCAGAGTAGAGTTGAGCTCCATAGAGTTTTCAATGACTGTGACATTTTAGCAGTAGATTGCCAGACTGTTCGTTCCTTTGGGTGGATTCCAACCGTCAACCTTCTGGTTAGTAGCCAAACACTTAATTGTTTACACCACACAGTTGGTGAGACATGCTTAATAGTTAGGGGAAAAAAAATATCACTGTTTATCTGCATTTCAAATTTAGCTGGACATCTTATATTTTTGTTTGCTAAGTTCAGCAATTCTACCTGGGTGGCAAATGGAAGAATTGGAAAAAGCATGTCTCATGTAAAAGGGACAATTGTCACTCAGTCCCAGGAGTGGTTGTCATCAAGAATACAGATCCAGTGTTATTATTGAAACTATCATGATAAACTGGAAAGCCAGAACTTTATGTAAAATTTCCCTAATTTTAAACGTTATAAATTGATTTGAAAGGAGCCCTTGTAACACAAGTGGTTAAGCCCTCAGTTGCTAACCAAAAGGTTGGTGGTTTGAACCCAATGGCTGCTCCATGGAAGACAGATGAAGCAGTCAGCTTCCATAAAGTTTTACAGCTTTGGAAACCCTCTGGGGCAGTTCTGCTCTATCCTATAGAGTCACTATGAATTGGAGTCTACTTGATTGCACTGGATTTCAGGTAAGGAAAAAAAAAAGGAAAAGGAAGTCATGTCTGTGGATTGTGAAGGTGCTTAAGGGAGCCCCAAAATAATACCTCTGTCTTTGCCACCCAAATTTAGAACCAGTTGAGTGTAGAGGTTTCAGACAGATGGAGGTCAAAGTGTCAGCTTTATTACTAATGATATAATAGCAGACATGGGTTAAGTGTACAACCAAACAGATTTGCTAGCAGATTACTGGATTGAACTAATCTCCCTCCTCAAATTGCAGTCCCCCCTTTTCCCACAGCAAAGCAGAGCTTACCCCCATGGCCAAGAGAGCAAACCAGAGTGCCCCCTCTTTGCAGACAGGCAGATGTGAAGGGAGGGGAGGGCAGCAGGGTTGAGTTGAGTGTGCCCAATCCCTTCTTCCAAACTTCTCCATATAACTCACTCCCCCACAGTGGAGGACAAGAAAAGCAGGAGTGATACTTCAGGGAAATACTACCACATGGAAACAAACTGTGGTATAGTACCTAAGGCATTTGACTGCTAACCAGAAGGCTAGTGGTTCAAACCCACCAGCCACTCCTCAGAAGGAAGATTGGGTAATCTACTTTTGTAGAGATACTGCCTAGGAAACCCAAGGAAGGGTTGCTCCGAGTCGAATCCTCTATGGCAGTGGGTTTCGTTTTGGTTTATACCAACCTGTTAGTTTTGTTCCAGGAGCTCTGGTAGCATAGTGCCAAAGGCGTTCAAACCCACCAGCCACTCCTCAGAAGGAAGGGTGGGCAATCTACTTCGGTAGTGATACCACCTGGAAACCCAAGGAGGGGTCACTATGAGTTGGGGCCAACTCGACAGCACATAACAACAACATTAGTTTTGTTCCACGAGTTTCCAGCTTTCTTCACTCTACTCAGTTGCTGACTTTCAAAATTTATAGTTCAGTAGAATTGCCATAAGCAAATGTGTGCATCTAAGTGCTACCTGTCCTTTGTTAAACATCTGTGCAGGATACATCTCTACTAGTTGATTTAACCTGGGGTAAAATGTACATGTATGAAAAGATACTCCAAAGGGACTCTGACCTTTCTGTCACAATGTCCACTAAGCCCTCGAGACAATAACTAATAAATAACCAGTTGACTTGGAATTGATTCTGACTCATTATGGTGTCATGTGTGTCAGAGTACAACTGTGATCCATAGGGTTTTCAATGGCTGATTTCCTGAAAGTACATTGCCAGGCTTTTCTTCCAAGGTGCCACTGGGTGAGTTTGAACTGATTACCTTTATGTTAGTAGACAGTTGCAAACCATTTGAGATATTATTATTGGCAAACATTGGTATTTATCAATAGGTAGCAATACTCCACATGCTAATGGATTGGGCTGTGAGACTTATTTAGGACTAGCTAGGAGAAGGCAGTAAACTGGTTTGCAACTTTTGGCAAACATCCATTTCAAGGTTGAGTTTGTAAATTATTTGGGAAAGCAATAAACAATAATATAATAAACATTGTAGAGGAGGACTTCCAGTAAGATGGCAGAATAGACAGATAAGCTACACAGACCCTCTTCAACAAAGAGGAACCAATTGACACAGATACAGAAGATAATCCTGGAGCCCTGAGCTTTAAAAGTAAAGACACTGAAGTGGATTAAATACCAATTAGTAGAAGAACCTGAATGAAACAGTGAATAAGGAGACAAAGTAACTGGAGACTGTCAGCTATCCTGAAAATGCAGCCAGTTGAATATTTACAAGTAGTATGAGGACCTGGGCCAGTAACCTGAAAATCAACCCTGTTCCTGAAGGGCTGCATGGACAACTGCTGTGATAGCTAATGACTAGAAAGGAAAATAGCAAATAAAGAGATAAACAGATCTGTGGACTTTTGGCTGTCCTGAGGATGCAGCCATTTTGAGTATTCATGAGCAGTGCAGCCATATTGGATATTTAAAGTGACAGCATTTTGATCCCAACTACCTAAGAATAGGCTATGCTTGCTGAAAACAGTACAGGCAAGCACACAGGTGTGATATTTCCCTTGTTACCCCACCTCCACCCACCTTCTGGACTGGCAGGAATTCCATCCCAGTTTGTGTGTTCTCATGAAGCTGAGTGCCCTGACCCACCCCCACCCCCTCACTTTTTTTTTTCTTCCTTTTAATTTTTATTCTTTCTTTTTCGCTTCCTGGGTTCAGGTGGGTTTTTTTTTTTTTTTTTTTTTTTGGTTGGTTTGTTCTTTTTCCTTCCCTTTTTTGGTTACTATCTTTTTTCTTTCTTTTGGACCTTCCCATTCATTGTTTTTCTTTTTGCAATCTTCTCATTTTTTTTTTATTAATCTTTTACTATTATTCTTTTCTGTTATTCCTCCCTCCCCAGTTATTGTGGTTTTTTTTTCACTCATTTTCTATTTATGTTTCTTTTTAAAGCATTTCTTTAAATATTTCTTCTCACTTATTGCTTTTCTTTTCTTTTTTTTTTTTTTTTTGCAACTATTCCTGTGTGTTTATACGGTTTGTGTTTTTTGTCCTCTTGTTTTTACTTTTTTGGTGTCTTTTTTTTAATTATTGTTTTTGTCTGATTGGGAGATAGTAACTGTGCCCAAACGACCCAACAATATCCATCCCTCCTTCAGTCCCACCTACTGAATGAGGGCTATCACTTGCTTCTGCTCCAACCAATAATAGACAACAGCCAATACAAGCCTGACTCACCCTTAATTACTCTTCCCAAGAACAGAGGTCTGTGCACCCATTCTCATTCTCTATCACACCCACCAGGAGACAGGTGGTGAGTACCTAAGTGCTGCCTACTAATGAGTAGAGAAGCACAGTACCCTTCTTACTCAAATACATCCAAAAAAAACAAGGAAAATGAAAATCTTGAATGAATCACTCCAACATACAATCACAAATTAAATATAAATACAACAATGTCAAAATATCTCAGAGACAACAGACCATCACAGTACAAACAAAGAAGCAAGATAAAGTAGAAACAAGGGACCAGGGCACAGACCCAGAAAACATCCCTGAGGAGCATTGGAATGACCTGATAAGGAATTTAAAAGAATTATACTTAAGTGCCTTCAATGGCTTGAGAAACAGATCAAGGAAAACATTGACAAAATTAAGGAAAACACACAAAAACCCTTGAACAAATTGGGAAGACAATACAAGAACAAAACAATGAAATAAATGAAAAATTAGAAATTATTCAAAATCTACAGATAGAAATGCAGAAGATGAATACTAAGATTTCAGAAATAGATAACACATCAAACAGGCAAAAGAGTAGAATTGAATCATTGGAAGATAGAATTAGTGAGATTGAAGATCTTCAATCCTTCAATACTACTTTGGTAAGGGATTGATCAGAAAAAAAGATCAAAACAAAATGAGGAAAGCCTAAGATTCATGTGGGATACCACCAAAAGGAATAACCTGTGGTGGTGCAGTGCCTAAGGCATTTGACTGCTAACCAGAAGGCTGGCAGTTCAAACCCACCAGCCTCAGAAGGAAGGTTGGGCAATCTACTTCAGTATCACCTCAGAAACCCAAGAGGGGTCACTATGAGTTGGATCCAACTTATGACAGTGCATTGCGTTGTGTTTTTGCAATTGGAATTTCAGAACAGGAAGAGACAAATAAAACCACAGAGAAAATTGTGGAAGATTTGTTGGAAGAGAATTTCCTTTCATATGATGAAAGGCAAGAATATATCCATTCAAGAAGTTCAATGAACCCCAAAGAGGATAGATCCCAAAAGAAAATCTCCAAGACATATCATCATCAAACTAACCAAAACCAAAGACAAAGAAAGAATCCTGAAAGCAGCATGGGAAAAACAAAGTCACCTACAAGGGGCAACCAATAAGAGTAAGCTCGCATGCAGGCAAGAAGGCAATGAGACGGTATATATAAAACCCTGAAAGAAAAAAATTTCCAATCAAGAATTATATACCCAACAAAATTGTTCCTCAAATACAAAGGTGAAATTAGGACATTTCCAGATAAGCAGAAACAAAGAGAATTTGTCAAAACCAGACCAACCTTACAAGAGATGCTAAAGGGAGTCCTTTGGACAGAGAACCAACAACAGCAAACAACAAACAATGATAAATAACGCATGATGACATAACCCAGAAACCAACCCACCTATGAAAGTATCCAAAGTAAAATAAGCTTACAAGAATGTAAACAGAGAACCAGAAACATTGATTGGCAAATGAGGAAAACTACAAACCAAAAAGAGAGGGAGAAAAATAGTGTAGTTACACAACTTCTAAATGGTGAGGAAGTCAAGACAATTACAAGATAGAAAGGACTGTTCTAAACTTGGGAAGAAATTATATATCACAGGGTAACGTCAAAGAAAAATAATAAATCTTTGCATCAAAATAAAAGAGGACAGGCATAAATATTTAGCAAATACTAAAACAATAGCAATGAAGGAAATGATAACACAATTCATAAACAAAATGAGCTCAGCACAGAAAATGATATGGAACAAGTAATCAGCAACACCATGAAAAACACAGCAAAATGACAGCAACATATTCATACTTGTCAATAATTACACTGAATGTCAATGGATTAAATGCACCACTCAAGAGATGAAAGGTTGCAGACTGGATAAGAAAACATAACCCATCAACATGCTGTCTATAAGAAACACACCTTAGAGACAAAGACAAAAATAGACTAAAAATCAAAGGTTGGAAAAGATATATCAAGTAAATGGCAATCCAAGAAGAGCAGAAGTGGCAATATTAATTACTGATAAATTTGGCTTTAAGACAAGAACCACCATAGAAGACAAAGAAGGACATTATATAAGGATTAAAGAATCAATCGAACAAGAGGGCATAACCATAATATATATGTATGCACCCAATAAAAGAGCCCCAAAATACATAAATCAGACTGTAACAGAATTGAAAAGACAAATAGATGACTCCACAGTAATAGTAGGAGATTTTAATACACCACTTTCAATGAAAGATAGAACAACTGGAAGGAAATTCAACAAAGATGCAGAAGAACTGAACAATACAATCCACCAAATGACCTTATAGACATTTACAGAGCACTTCACCCAAAAACAGCACAATATACAATATACAGTGCACATGGAACATTCTCCATGATAGACTGTGTTAGGCCATAAAGCAAGCCTTAATAAATGTTTTTAATAAATTTAAAAACATTGAAATACTGCAAAGCATCTTCTCAGATCACAATGCTATAAAATTAGAAATCAACAATAAGTAGATCAGTGGAGAAAGAGCAAACACATGGAAACTGAATAACACCCTCCTTAAAAACTACTGGGTAATAGAAGAAAAAAAAATTAAATTAAAAAATTCCTTGAATCAAATGAGAACAAAAACACAACATACCAAAGGCTTTGGGACACAACAAAAACAGTGATCAGAGACCAATTTATAGCAATAAATGCATACATCAAAAAAGAAAAAAGAGACAAAATCAACATCTTAACCCAGCATCTCCAACAATAAGAAAAAAAGCCGCAAAAAGAGCTGAGAGTCTCCAGAAGAAAAGAAATAATAAAGATTTATGCTATAAGCAATACATTAAACAGAAAATGTTGTTGTTGTTGTTGTTATGTGTCGTGGAGTCAGATCCGACTCATAGCAACCCCTCCTTGGGTTTCCAAGGCAGTATCACTATGGAAGTAGATTGCCCCATCTTCCTTCCAAGGAGTGGCTGGTGGGTTTGAACCACCAGCCTTCTGGTTAACAATCAAGTGCCTTAGGCATTACACTACCAGAGCTCCTAAACAGAAAATAGACAATAGAAAAAAATCAAGAGTAGAAGTTGGTTTTTTGAAAAGATTAATAAAATTGACAAACCACTGGCAAACTTAACAAAGGAAAAGAGGGAGAGAATACAAATAACATGACTAAGAAACGAGTTGGGTAATGTCACAACAGAAGGAACTGAAGTAAAAAATATCAGGATACTATGAAGAACTGTACTCCAATGAATTTGAAAATCAAGAAGAAATGGACAGATTTCTAGAAACATACATCTTAACTAAACTAAAACAGACTCAGGTGAAAATTTGAACAGACCCATAACAAAAGAAGAAATTGAACAGCTCATTAAAAAAATTACCAACAACAACAAAAAAGGCCTGGCCCAGAAGTTTCACTGGAGAATTCCACCTAATGTTCAGAAAACAACTGACACCAATCCTACTCAAGCTATTCCAGAACAGAAAAGGATGGAATCTTCCCAAACCCATGTTATGAAGCAAGCATAATCAATGTACCCAAACCAGGAAAAGACATCACTAAAAAGGAAAACTACAGAGCAATATCCCTCATGAATACAGATGCAAAAATCTTCTACAAAATCATAGCCAATAGACTCCCAACAACATATCACAAAAAAATAATACATTATGACCAAAAGGAGTTCATATCAGTTATGCAAGGATGGTTTGACATTAGAAAAACAATCAACATAATCCATCACCTAAGTAAAATAAAGAAAAGAACCACATGATCATATCAATAGATGTAGAAAAGGCATTTGATAAAATCTAATGCCCATTCTTGATTTAAAAATCTCTCAGCAAATTAAGAATAGAAGGGACATTCCACAACATAATAAAGGGCATATATACAAAACCAACAGCCAACATTATTCTCAATGAGAGAGACTGAAACTATTCCCCTTGAAATGGTAACCAGACAAGAATACCCTCTATGACCACTTCTATTCAACATTGTATATTCGAAGTCCTAGCCAGGGCAATAAGCAACAAAGGGAAATCAAACGCATCAAAATTGGTAGGGAAGAAGTAAAACTATCCCTATTTGCTGATGATATGATCCTATACCCAGAAAACCCCAGAGAGTCAGCAAAAAAAACTACTGGAACTAATTGACAGATTTAGGATAGTGACAGGATACAAGATCAACATACAAAACTCAGCTGGATTCTTCTACACTAGCAAAGAGATTTCTGAAAAAGAAATCAATACCATTTACAATAGCTACCAAAAAAATAAAATACTTGGGAATAAATCTTACTAGGGACACAAAAGACCTGTACAAAGAAGACTACAAAACACTACTTCAAGAAACCATAAGAGATCTACATAAATGGAAGAACATACAATGCTCGTGGATAGAAAGATTGAGTATTGTGAAAATTTCAGTACAACTCAAAGCAACCTATACATACAATGCAATCCCAATCCATATCCCATCAACAGTCTTTAAGGATATGGGAAAACCAATCATTAATTTTATATGGAAAGGAAAGAGACTTCGGATAAGTAAAGCACTATTGAAGAGGAAGAACAAAGCAGAAGGTCTCATATTCCCGGATCTCAAAACCTACTCCACAGCCACAGTAGTCAAAACAGCCTGGTATTGGTACAACGACAGACACATAGACCAGTGGAATAGAATTGAGAACCCAGAAATAGACCCATTGGCCTATGGTCAGCTGATTTTTGACAAAAGGCCATAATCCATTAAATGAGGAAGAGATAGTCTCTTTAACAAATGGTGTTGGCAAGACTGGTTATCCATTTGCAAAAAAATGAAACAAGATCTATACTTCACACCATACACAAAAACTAACTCCAGGTGGATCAAAGACTTAAATGAGAAACCTAAAACTATAAAGTCCATCAAGGAAAAAATAGAAGCAAACTTAGGGGCCCTAATTTATGTCATAAATGGACTATGAGTCATAAGCCAAAATGCACAAGCAGCAGAAGATAATGTAGATGATTGGGACATCTGAAAATTAAATTTTTATGTGCTTCCCAAGAGTTCTCCAAAAGAGTAAAAGAGAACCTAGAGATTGGGAAAAAAACTACAGGGCAAAGTGGGAAGAACTATTACATCATGGAGAATTGCAGTCAATGTCATGAAACAGAATGTGTATGAACCGTTGTATGGAAAATGAATGTGCTCTGTACATTTTCACCCAAATCACAATCAAAATTAAAAAAAAAAAAATTGTTCTACATTCTACTTTGGTGAGTAGTGACTGGGGTCTTAAAAGCTTGCAAGCTGCCATCCATCTAGATGCAACAATGGGGCTCTCCTTGTCCAGAGCAAAGAAGAATGAAGAAAACCAAAGACACATGGAAACAATTAGCTAAGGGACTAGTAGACCATGTGATCCTCAGCCTATATGACATGAGACCAGAGGAGCTAGATGGTACCCAGCTACCACTGTCAACCACTCAGAAAGGGATCAGTGCAAGAGATCCTGGATAGAGTGGGACAACAATGTGGAACAAAACTCAAAATCACACAAAGAAAGACCAGGTTTACTGGTCTGATAGAGCCCAGTGAGACAACCCCCTGCCCCCCCGTGGCCCCTAGTCTGGAACTGAACTCACTCCTGTGGATTCTAGCCCCAAAACAAACAGACATATAGGGGGGACATTTATATCAGGTAGATATACTCCTTAGCACAATTAATTATTTAATTAACAGAAGGGCAGTGTTTGCACAGGGAGATAGCTTGGGGTGGTGGGCAACAATGCATAGCAAAGAAGGACACAGGGAAGAGGTAACTACAGGGAGGAAGCGGGAAGAGAGCTGTTACATTGTGGGAATTGCAGTCAATGTCATGAAACAAAATGTGTATTAACTGTTATATAGAAAATGAATTTGCTCTGTAAACTTTCACCCAAAACACAATTAAAAGAAAAAAATAAAAAACACTGTAAGTATTTTGTGCTTTGGCCCTCCTACCTACCTCAAGAAGGAAGGATGGAAATATCTCCTCCCCTCCCCTTGAGCCTGTCCTAGAGGAGGTTAGATGATCATTGAGATATGTACCTCGTGGGGTTTGCTAAGTGCAGTGGACTGACTTATGACACATGCCTATAAAATCAAAAGGCAAGAGGTTTGCATTTGGCTGGCAGCTATGAGGACAGGGAGAGGAGATTCCAAGCTGCCTGGGGAGCACACTGTTCTCCCACTGAGGATGGGAGTGAGGATGCACAAGTCTCTCTCCAGGACCAGATGTGAGCCATGTGAGAAGGAGAGAGCCAGCTTGTAGCCCGAGAGAACCTAGACCGATGCAGCAAACCCAACAGGATTGGCTGCCACAGTTCTGGAACTGGGAAGGAAATGAGAGTGACATACAGAGAAAAAGGCACTGCCCACATCACAGGGAGGACAGCTGAATGTTCCCAGAGAGTGTTCTGACAACCCACAAAAGTACTCATAACAACAGTTGTCTCCGAGCTCCATCAACTCCAGAGAGACTCGGTTTTAAACAATTAAAGAGGGAACCAAGACAGCTTACTGAATAAGATTCCTTGTTCCATTCCTCCTCTATTTCAACCTGGAAAGAGCCAGAAACCTCCTAGTAAGTAGGTAACCAAAACCAAACCAAACTCACTGCCATTGAGTCCATTGCGACTCATAGCAACCCCCATTGGGTTTCTAAGGCTATAAATCTTTACAGAATCAGACTGCCTCATTTTTCTTCCACCTAGTGGCTGGTAGGTTTGAACCACTAACTTTTTGGTTAGCAGCCAAGTGCCTTAACCACTGTACCACCAGAGCTCCTTAGTTAGCAGGGAAAGAGGGGAAAATAGAGAAAAAGGCCACCATCACCCTTCCCATTCAAGCCTCACTGTAGATTCTTGCTGAGCAGGCTGGTGGTGGGAGGGGGCAGATCTTTAATTCTAAATGAAGTTCAGATAATTCACTATTACCTCAAAAAAAAAAAAAAAAAAAAAAAACCCCAACCCAAACTCACTGCCATCAAGTCTATCCCAACTCATAGCGACCCCTCCTTGGGCTTCCAAGGTAGTATCTCTACGGAAATAGATTGTCCAGGCTTCCTTGCAAGCAGTGGCTGGTGGGTTTGAACTGCCAGCCTTCTGGTTAGCAGTCAAATAAATGCGTTAGGCACTATGCCCCCAGAGCTACTAGAGATGGACACTTTAATTACTGAAATAAACCGGTTTTATAATGAGAAGTGACTAGAAGACATTTTCATATCAGTGAAAGAGCAGATAAGGTAGAGGGTTTCATCCAAGGGCAGAGGAGAAGGTGGGTTTGAATGGGCAAGAGGTAAATAGTTATTTTCTAACTGCACCCTACAAATATTGCTTCTTTGACATAAACAAAGCAAGAATGGCCAGACTTCATCTCACCTACTTTGTTCATGTTTTCAGAAGGGACCATTGCCTAGAGAAGGATATCATGCTTGGTGAAGTGGAGGGTCAGCGAAAAAGGGGAAGGCCTTGAGGATTGAAGGCGAGATGGACACACTGGCTGCAACAATGGGCTCAGGTGTAGCAAAAATTGTGAGACTGGCACAGGACCAGGCAGTATTTAGCTCTGTTGTACCTAAGGTTGCTCTGAGTTGGAGACAACTCCACAGCACCTAACAACAACAACAGCAGCATAAACATAATAGATACTTTTAGTTCCTGTTATAGAAATCGCAGTTCAAACTGGCTTATTGTCAAGCACAGTTTGATCACAGTTGCAGCTCTATTTCCCAGTGATTCTCTAGACTCTGTCCTCCCACCTTTTTTGCTTCTTCCTCTGTCTCGTATTCACCCTTGGCTACAGGATGGCTCCTGGCAGCAAGTGTAACTACACACTCCCCATTCACTTGCTATGAAGAAACCACCACTTCCTACAACCAACAACAAAGTTTCTCAGATTCCTGTTGAGAAGAACACCTATGAAGGAATTCCTATGTCCAAGGAAATATGACCAATCACTAGAAAAGGACATATAGTTGGTAAAATAGAAAGTCAGTGAAATGAGGGAAACTTTCAGTGATCTAGAATGACATAATAGCTACAATAGTGGACTCAGACATACCGACAGTCATAAAAATGGCACAGGACCAGGCAACATTTTGTTCGATTACACACAGTGTCAACATGGATCAGAGCCAGTTCAATGGCACATAAGAACAACAACAAAGGTGGGTTAGGCCCAAATTGTCAAGTAATTCATTCCATGGAACACAATGGATCCTCCATAGAAACTAGAAAAGTAAATCCAACCAAAATTCATAGCTAATTCCTGATAGGATAGAAATGGGACAGATGCCAGTGAGATAGGGGGAAAATTGCCTAGTACAGGCAATCAGGAAGACTGAACATAAGAGTTGTCTCTTTAAATACTCTTTAAAGAGCAATAGGGTTTGGGGTTAGATAGTAGTTGGGAGTGAGATGTAAAGTGGGGTGGGCCTGGGTCCTGTAGATGAATGAATGAATAGGGGAATCCTGGGACACTAAGCAGCATGATTATATTACAGGAACTACAAGTAGTTGGCTTGTTGGAGCACAGGGTACTGGGAAAGTAGGAGGCCTGTTGAGGGAGAGAAATGAAATGAGACTGCTTAGCAAAGGACTTTGGACATTGGGAGTCCTTGGTGGTGCAAATGGTTAATACACTCAGCTACTAACCAAAAGGTCAGAGGTTAGAAGCTACCCAGGGATACCTTGGAAGAAAGCCTTGCAATCTGCTTCTGAAAAATCATCCATTGGAAATGTTATGGACCCCAGTTCTACTCTGACACACATGAGGTTGCTATGAGTTGGAACTGGCTAGACAGGAACTTTTTTTTTTTCTTGACAGGAACCAGATGGCATACTCAAGCAGGGAAATTGAGCAGAATTTAATAAATGGACAATTTATAAAGGTGTGGGTAGAATTAAGGGAAATAAACCAGATCTGTGCTGTGCCATGGGGCTAACAATAGCAGGAAGCCATTTCCATCCTTATGTCTAAAGTGGGAAAGTGAGGAACCAACAGGAGTGAGCCGGAGATCTTGTCATCTGCATAGTAGGAGCTGTGGCCTTTGGTAGAAGGGTGTTGCCAGCTTTTAGTGCCCAGGCTGGAAGACATCTAGCAAAATAATGCCTCAAGTTCTCTCCTTCTCTTCAATACCAATGGCTTTCATAAGTTAACTGTCAGAGAGCAAGAAAGCTATGATTGTGGTCTATAGAGTCAGCCTCCTGGAGCCCAGAACCCACTAGAAAACCAAACCCATTGCCTTCGAGTCAATTCTGACTCATAACGACCCCCACTGGGTTTCCAAGGCGGTAAATCTTCACTGAAGTAGAATGCCTCATCTTCCTTCCTCAGACAGGCTTGTGGGTTTGAACTGCCAACCTTCTGGTTAGCAGTCAAATGCCTTAGGTACTGCACTAGCAGAGCAGAGTGGAAAGGCTGGAGAGCAGATCTGGAGGGACAAGCCAAAAATACCCAGCACAGAAGGAAAAACAAACACTTGAAAGAACAAACTTAATACCAGAGAAGATCCTGGGAAGTCATTGAAGATTTTGAATGTAAGAGTACAGTGTAGCCTCTAGAGGGAGCTCAAGGATTTCTTTCCTTCCCCTCAGTCCTCAAGGAGAAGAAACTTAAGTGTACAAAGACTCCAAGGAACTATATCTCTTTCCGAGGGAATGATGGAACTAAGAGAAGTAAAAGGATTGCTCTGGGAGTGGGACATTTTTCCTTTTCTGTTACAGCTACTAACTTTATATGGGTGTGTAATAATAACAATTCAAATAATCAAAACTAACACGTATTAAATGTTTATTGTTAAGTTTTTGACTCTCATTTAGTACCATAACTCTGAGGAAAATACCATTGTGATTTCCACTTTATATATTAAGAGACTGAGGTCACAAGGCCAGTACTGATAAAGCCAGGAATTGAACGCACATTACAGCGGACCATTCTCTGCTAGTTTTTTCTCCCATGTTGTTAAGTCAAATGTTACCATTGCTTAGAAGTCCTAGCAGGACCCAAGAACAAGGGGATCTGGAAAAGGAGAAATTTAGTGTGTTAGGGGATTTGTCTTCATTTAACAATTTTAGGCACATATTTAATTATTGGGTGCTAACTGTGAAGCTCTGAGCCAAATGTCGAGAATACACAGGTGAACAAAGTAAAAGCCATGAAATGCAGCTCTAAAGAGATTTCAGAGCCTGATTGACTGGATCTGTATCCTAATTCTGTTAAATGGTACCTGTGTGACCCAAGGCAAGTCAGTTAAGTCACATAACTCTAATTCCTCATCTCTAAAATGCGTTGTTAGTTGTCAGTTGCCATCGAGTTGATTCTGACTCATGGCAATCCCATGTGTGAAGAGTAGGATTGCTCCAGAGATTTTTCAAGGTTGTAACCCTTTGGAACCAGATTGCCAGGCCTGTCTTTCAAGGTACCTTTGGGTGGGTTCAAACCTCCAACTTTTCAGCTAGTAGTTGAGTGCTCAACCATGTGCATGACCCAGCCTCTCAAATACAGGCAATAAAAAACAAGCAAAGCACTAAGAACCACATGAACATATTGTTGATGTAACAATGGTGTGAGTTGCTGTTCTTGCAATGCAACCTCACCATTTGAAGGATTTACAGTAGAGTGGGGAAACAGAGAGGATCAAGATCAGGTTGTTGGCCAAGTGCAAAGGAACCAAAGAGGCAACACAGCCATCTTTTTCAGCAGGGCCTGAGGCCATAAGGACTGCAAGAGTTCTTGAGGCTCCTCTTGCCCAGCTCAGTGTTTGAGTTTGGGGCCAAAGCTCTAATTCAGTGGTACCAGGTTTTTGTGTGGCATTCCAATTCTGATCAATTGATACTGGCTGCTTGAACCACTGTGTTGAGAGGGAGTCTCAGACTGCATGTAGAATTAATGAGAAAGAGTGCCATGGTAGATAAGTGATGTCTGTGTCTCCATCTGTGAAGATGGAGAGGAGGCAGCACATGGTTCTAGAACAGTGTGCTTTCGCCTAGATCATCCCTTCAGCAGGGACAACTAGGCAGGACACAGAGGTCCTTATGATAGGCACAAGTTAAGATGACCATTTGTTCTTGCTTGCCTAGGACTGTCCCAATTTTAGTACTGAAAATCCTATGTCCTGGGAAGCCCCCCAGTCCCTAAGACATTGCAATTAGTTAAACAGCCTTTTTTACTACTTAACAACAGCTTTTGTATAAAATAATAATAATAATAATAATAATAATAATAATAATAATAAACCATGAACAATGGCCAGTAGAGATTGTTTTTATCTTGGCCAATTTCAGCCAATGAAAATTCATCTTCTTCTGTCTTATTGTAACATGCCAGTCTTACAGCCTCAAAATTTCTCCCACTTTATAATAGCTGAACTTTGCAGCTTTCTCCTTTCCAGGTTATTTTCCTGCTATATCCATTGAGGTTTTAGCAGGAAACAGATGGAACACTCAGAAGGGTTTAACTGAAAAGAATTTCATGCAGAGATTATTTACAGAGGTGTAGGCAGAGTTAATGGAACTGACAAGAGCTGAGGATTAGCCCTTAGTGCCCAAGGCCTGCAGGCTTGCATGGGGAGGGAATGGTGTGACCAGCCTGGTGAACACTGGAACTGTGTAGGACAGGGCCCTGGCTGGCAGCTGGGACTTCTGCCTGAACTGTGGAAAGGAAGGGAAGGGTTGGAAGAGGGAGTCAGATCCCTGACCTCACTTTCCTCTTGCCCCAGCATCTTTGCCAGAGGGCAAGGAAAACCAAGTGGAATATCAGATTCAGTAGAGGTCAGCCTCCAGGCTACAGAGCAAGACTTGAAAGAGCAGAGAACGGACTGGGAATAACCAATCCAGGCAATTCTGTTGCAGCTCAGAGTCCACTGTAACCCTTCACTTGACTGAAGAAACTCAGGTCCTCAACACAGGGAAAACACCAACTCTCATCAGCCACCATATATCCTTGTAAGGTGATAGGGTTCAGTCATACTCATTCCTGGAACAAGCCTAAACAGTCACATTAACCCTCAGCAGGACTTTTCATAAAAGTTATGCAGGAAAGGGAGAGAAAGAAACAATTGAAATAAAATACAGCTACTACAGCCCCACATCTGAGTTGTCCTAAATTGATAATCCTGATTTCCTTCTTCTGTAATTCATTCCATGGTTCCCTTGCACTCAATTAGAACCTTGGCAGGTAGGGTGTTCTTACCTGATGAGGTGAGCCAAACCTTTATTCTCACAAGACCCAGGGTCTTAGTGGTTCCATTTTTATTGGGTTGCCACTGTTTTCCACTGACCAGTACTATGGGACATGGGTGTGCAATGAATCCCTTGGGCTCCGGATACAGTGCTGTCCCCATTTTATAGCAATGATCCAATTTCTCTTTGATAACCAGAATCAATCGCCCTGGCCAGTACAGAAACCTAATTCTCTGCCCTTGAGCAGAGGCATGAACAGTCTGAAATGGCTAGGGAACATTCTCAGTCTTTCCTAATGGAAATATTCCTCTCTTCCCTTCAGTTTCCTCACAGAAAAAATACCTCTCCATCAGAGTTTCCTAGTAGAAATACTCGTTTCCATTTGACATGAGGAGCTCAAACCCACTAGATTCAATGTTTCAAGGACAAGAAAAAATACCCTTGCAGTGGATTATTAACTGCAATAGTGAGAAAATCCACTCCCATCTCCACTTCTTCATTCCTAGAACTGTGTCTTCAGCATGCTATATTGACCACTGATTTTAGGCATAAGCCAATTAAAGGACAATATCCCAGTCTCACAAGATGTTGTCTCTTGCTGGTGCTATAACTAAACCTTCAAAAGTAACTCCATCCATCATTCCATCAAGCTAGCTGATTCCAGGTGATGTCAGAACAATGAATTCTACAGGTGGGAGCTCAGTGCCACAGTTATTTCACTGCAAATGAATCATTTAGTCAGAAGCAATGATGTATGTGATTCCATGGATGTGAATAAGGTAGTCTGTCAAACACATATGGTGGTGCTGGAGGAAGCATCATGAGCAGGGTAGGGAAATCACTCTGCAGAATAGGAAACTATTCCCATGAAGATAAGTTATTGCCCCTTCCATATTGGAGTGGTCCAAATAATCAGCCTGGATGGCTGGTACCAAATTAGTGCCCAACTAGCTAAAACAGAAGTTTGGCTTCTGTTTTAGCAAGTTGAGCACTCAACAATGGCAGTGGCCAGGTCAACTGTGGTGAAAGGAAGTCCATACTATTGTTCCTATAGGGCGTAGTGCTTAAGGCATTTGACTGCTAACCAGATGGCTAGCGGTTCAAACCCACCAGCCACTCCTCAGAGGGTAGGTTGGGCAATCTACTTCTGTAGTGATACCACCTCGGAAACCCAATGAGGGGTCGCTATGAGTTGCATCTGACTCCACAGCAGTGACTTTGGTTTTTTTTGGTTTATAGGTTGTCTCTATCCTTGTTCTCATTTGACACTTGGGTCATTTGAACAAGCATTCTGATGGTCAGAGAAGGAGACTTGCTGATTAACCAAGAGATGGGGCATCTTTTTTTTTTTAAATTGTGATTTGGGTGAAGATTTACAGAGCAAATTCACTTTCCATATAGAAGTTCACATATACTTTGTCTCATGTCATTGACCACAGTTTACCACAATGCAACAACTCCCCTCCCACTTCCTCCCCATAGTTATCTCTTCCCAGTGTCCATCCCTCCATACTCTCCGGCCCCCTGAGCTGTCTCCCTGTGCATAAGAAGCCCTTCTTTCTCCCATGATTGTTCTCTCCAAGGTGTGTATCTACTTGAGGTAAATGTTTAACTCACATGCCTGTATTTTGTTTGGCTGGAAACCACAGGTGTGGGTTCAATTCCAGACCTGAAGGGCAGCTAGGGGCCATAGTCTCAGTGGTTCCACCAGGCTCTATCGGACCAGGAAACCAGGTCCCCACCTTTTTTTTTTCCTCCAAATGGTTTTGAGTTTTGTTTCACATTGTTCTCCCTCTCAATCCAGGATCTCCTACATAGATCCGAGATGGGGCGTCTTGGATGCCTCTTTTATTTAGCCTTTTCTGCAGTGGATAGCCTAGAAAGAGGCATTTGCATGAGGCTTAAATATCTTCATAGATGGTGGCCATTCTTAGAGTTCCATCATATAATTCCCTTTAGGCAATCTTGGCACCAGTCTCCTAGTTGTGTTTAGAAATTACCAAGTCCTAGATAAGTTGACTAACCCATTATCCACTGCCATGAATCAGGGTATTTCAGAAACTTCAGGATAACTCTCCTTTCATGTCAAGTGGTCAGTCAGAAGTACTTTCAAAAGTCTGTCCACTGGGAGATTTCCTTCTGACTTGCAGAGTGACTCCATTCAGCTATATTCTTAATCCAGGCCAAAGTCCTCCTGCCCCCTCATTAATTGCTCATATGGAATTCTCCATGAGGTCAGAGGTATGGGTTGAGGGAAAGGTGAGAAGCAGTAGGAATAGGTACTATGGAAGTCTGAGTCATCTGCTCACGCTGGGAAGAGAAGTGCTGAGAATAGACCTGGGGATGTGAGAGGATGAAGAATAACAGCTCACCCACTTATGTGCAAGTTCCTCACCCTTAAGGTTAAATGAAATCATTCTTCAGCAAGCTTCCTCTTACATCAATATCATAAGCCAATAAAGCATAAAAGAATCTTAAACATTTAACATATATTTTTGATTAAAAAAAAAAAAAGTAACTCACAATCCTTCCTACATATACATAAGGTAAAAGTAGACACATGCAATATCTATATTTAATTGATTTTCACCAGAAAGTTTATCTTAAAGCATGAGCTTCAATAAATTCTGTTTGTGCTTTTTAAAACAAGCTCCATTTTTACGTTTTCTTTGTCAGCATGAAAAAGGGGGAAATTGGATCAATTTTATAAGATCAGTTTCATACAGCATTTTTTAACATGTTGAAAACTTAATATTTAAAATAACATGTGCTCCAACTAATCTGTGATGTTACAAGTCAGGAACAGAAGCGTGAGGAGCAGCTAGGAGCTGGTAATGCTGTTTCTTTATGTGGTTGATGGTTATATGGGTGACTTCATTTTGTGAAATTAAAACAAGTTGTGCAATTATGATAGATGTATTCTTCTATAAGTCTGCTATACTTCAACAAGAGGTCAATAATAATGACCTTCTGCAAAAGTTTCCATGAATTGGAAACTAGATGAGAAAATTAAAAACAACAACAACAGCTAGCAATTAGTGCATCCTCCCAGCTAAACAGCCAGTCCCTTAAAAATACAATGATTGAAGGCCTAGATGCAAGAAATTGCATTCAATTTAATCTGCAGTCTGGTGGGAAGAACAGCATATCTATATAAAAATAATTCACAAAACAAATATTGACTGAGTACCTATCACACACTAGTTTAGGTACTAGAGATTACACGAGTGAACAAAACTCCATGTCCCTGCAGAGCTGACCTACTGAGAGGAGACAGACAGCCAAATAACAACAAACAATAAGTAAATTTTATAATATTTTAGGTGGTGATTAAGGATTACTCAATAAAAGAGAGATTGGGAGTGGTGTTTTCTATTTTGTAAAGGATATTCAGATAAGCCTCACTGACAAGGAGATACATGAACAAAGATTTCAAAGATAAGTTAGTCATGCATTATAAGGACACTTGCATTAAAAGATATGGAGAAAAACTCTTTATCAGAAGATGCCCAATTCAGGATCTTATAACTTTGATTAAATTATGACTTTGAAAATTTCCCAAAGCACGCACGCACACACACACACACACACACACACACCAGAATTAATATATCCAGATGGAAACCAGCTAACACAGTGGCACGTTGTGTGGAAGTTGATCTGTATCGTGAGGTAACTCTCAAAACTTTGGTAATGTAATGCCTAAGGCACTTGACTGCTAACCAGAAGGCTGGCAGTTCAAACCCATCAGCCACTCCTCGGAAGGAAGGTTGAGCAATCTACTTCCGTAGTTATACTGCCTGGGAAACCCAAGGAGGGGTCGCTATGAGTCGGATCCGACTCGACGGCACATGACAACAACAACATGGTCAAAAGGTAGCTAGGGGAAGAGAATCCAGAAAGAGGGAATGGTGAGGGCATGGGCTTTAGGATGGCAGAACACCTGGCCAAAGTCTAAGGCAGAGAGGTCCGTGTGATTAGAATGAGGTGAGCAAAGGGGAGGGTCACATGTTATTTATGAGACTATGAGATAACCAAAAAAAAAGAGTATACAAAAGAGAAAAGAACCAAGGACAAAGCCCTAGATTACTCCAAGAAAAGGAACCAGTAATAAGGAAATAAGGAACAGCCAGTTCCATCCTAGGATAGTCCAAGCCTGCAACAGGACTAGATGACTTAGCACCACTTACCACTGTGATAATTATCTCCCAGGAAAATAAATCCAAAGAAATTTTTCCAATTTCTATGCCAAGCCATGATCATGAGTAATTGTTTAGTATCTGGCATATAACAAGAACTTTCTAATTATTGCAAGTTGTTGAATGAATAATGTCAAGGTGCTGGGAACAGGGCAAAGTCTCTTGAAGCTTGAGCGCCTAGGAGAGAGAGGCCTGGTATTCTAAACGCAGTCAGCCTCCTTCCCCTTTGGAACCTCTAAGCTTATTGGGGACCAGATGAGGCAAATTTGTTCCTTCTTGGGACTGAGATGGCAGCCTGTAGGCTGTATCACTCAAAGCATCTGTTCTTCCTCCCTGATCAACTCTGCCTGAATCAATTCATGTTAGTTCTTAAATATCTATCCTGATGTTACCAGGCATTCTTCTTCCTCAGGGCCTCTGACTTCCTGTTCTCTCTGTTCGGCCAATCTCTCCTTTGAACAGCTCACTTTTTCCCTTCACAGCAGCATTTACTTAAAATTACCTCTTCAGAGCTGTCTACTCTAACTATTCTACCTAAAACTGTACTCCATACAAATTCTAGTCTCTTGTATAATCATTCTCACATACCTCTACTTGTCATTATATTTATTTGGTTGATTGGTTACCTACTGTCTCTCCTACTAAAATGTAGTCTCCTTGAGTCCAGAAATTTATTTTGCTCTTTCTCTAACCCAGTGTCTAGATCTAAAACAAACCTGTTCCATAGTAGGCACTCAATAAATGTTGGTTCATTAAATTAATCAATTCTTTCAAGTTTGTTCAAGATACCACTTAATTAAACAAATATATGATCCCCTGCCATGTGGAAGGATATGTGTTCAGCATATGTGAAGGTGATGAACATGTAATCTCCGTCCTACAAGGAGCCTGTGGTCTGATTGCTCCCGATTAGGGCTATTAGGCTGGTAGCAATTCACTTCCCAAAACTTAAAATTCTGCTTCCTTCCTGGCTCCTGAGAGAAGGGACAGTGTTTTGGGTAATAATAAACCTGATTTAACTAGAGGTTTGAAGGTGTTTCCAAGGAGTCACCTTGAGCAAATAGAGCTGGTTTTTAAAGTAAATTTAGTTTTTAATTTGGAATAGTCTGTATTTTTGTCTTGCACATCATATCCCATAATTGTTTTCTCACTCTTAGCTTTTTAAGAGTGGAGGAAATGGCATTTCTGACCAAACTAGTTATACGATTGGAGTCCATTATAAGGAGACTTACAAAAGCTCTGGAGAAAAACTTCTATCAGAAGACTCCCAATTCAGGAGAGAATACAAATAACACGAATAAGAAATGAAATGGGTGACATCACAACAGAACCAGCTGAAATAAAAAGGATAATATCAGGATACTAT
>NW_006921930.1:2049495-2051097 GCF_000298275.1 Orycteropus afer afer
AAAAAAAAAAAAAAAAAAAAGAAGACTCCCAATTCAGGATCTTTTAACCTTGATTAAACTCTGACTTTGAACATTTCCAAAACTACACACATGCACACACACACACACACATCAGGATTAATAAATCCAGATGGAAACCAGCTAACACAGTAGCACATTGTGTAGAGGTTGATCTCTATTGTGACCTAACTCCATGGACTATGTGGAAATATGAGACTCAAAACTTGGTATTTCTATGGTCAAAAGGTAATGATATGAAGAACACATAAGGCTATAAAAGGAAAAAAAAAAAAAGATCCACAATAAGAAAAACTTTCAGAGTCTCACTGTTCAGTGCTCTGCTGGGAGGTGAAAAGGTTTTATTTCTGTCTCAAGCGTAGGCTTAGGCAAACCAAAATTTTGTTCTTTGTGGTGGGCTTATGAGCAGGGTAAATGGAAAAAGGGAAATTCCTGGCAAACTCTGGCTTGGAGATGGTACAAAAAAGCCTCAATAAGTATAGTGTATTTTTCTTTCCTGAGTCCATACTAACTTGCCCAGTTAAACTTTCTTTAGTCCTTTACTGATTCCAAAACTTATTTTAATTCTTGCCTTTCACTTATTTCCTTTCCCACAGATGGTACTGGGTAAAATATAAGCCTGTAAAAGTGAAGCTTAGAAGACTTTCTTTTCTTTTTTTGGCTTTCAAATATTTCACATGACTACATGATAGTCCTACCTCATCCACCCACATGGACATTTTTCCTCCTTCTAGCATTAATAGGTCTAAACATTTGGTTAGGCAGGAAATTTAGAATAAGGAACTTCATCTGCCTCTTAAAGAAGTTTTACAAAATTTTGATGGGCTTCTGACTCCAGGTAGAATGGAGTAAGCACACTCATGTCACTCTGTCTCTCCCACAAACTGAGGCTATGAAACCCGGGGCAGAATACATGGAGCAACTGAGGACTCTGAAAAATAAACAGAAGGAAGACTGGAAAAGAAAATCAAAATGGTTAGTCTACCAATTTTTTCCCCTCTGGTATCTCTTAATGTAGCCTGAAACTCAGAAGTGGGCATTGGAGTGCAAACAGAGCACTCCAGAGGGAGCCCTCTAATTCCGGCTCGAAGAGCAAGGAGAGGGAAGGGGCACTGAAACTCTTAGGTTTATTTGTTTTTCTCTTTTCTCCATTCTCTCATTTCCTCATTCACTTTAGCTCTCAAGAAGTACTGTGGCCTTGGAAGCAGTGGCAGTAACAGGAGCATGTAGGAGACAAAACTCTGAGCAAGGTGAATAGGTCTCTCTAGTTGGAGGAGCTGTGGTGCCAAGAAGTTGGGGCAAACTCAGGTGGCTTTATCTCTCTTGGTGAGCTCTGGTGGTATAGTGCCTAAAGCATTTGACTGCTAACTGTAAGACAGGCAGTTCAAACCCACCAGCCACTCTGCAGAAAGAAGACTGAACTGGGCAATCTACTTCTATAAAGATTTACTGCTGTGGGAGTTCCGGCAAGATAGCAGACTAGGCAGAAAGACTGCACAGACCCTCTTCAACAAAGAAAAGGGAAACCGGTTAACACAGACACAGAAGATAATCCTGGCCCCCTGAGCCTTGAAGGGAAGGATA
>NW_006921930.1:2052401-2054195 GCF_000298275.1 Orycteropus afer afer
ACCACTGTCATCCACTTGGAAGGGGATCTATGTAGGAGATCCTTGATAGAGAGGGAGAACAATGTGGAACAAATCTCAAAATCATTTGGAGAAAAAAAAAGGAGGGGTACCAGGTTTGCTTGTCTGATATAGCCTGGTGGAACCACTGAGACTATGGCCCCTAGCTGTCCTTCAGGTCTGGAATTGAACCCACACCTGTGGTTTCCAGCCAAACAAAATACAGGCATATCAGTTGAACATTTACCTCAAGTAGATACACTTCTTGGAGAGAACAATTATGGGAGAAAGAAGGCCGGCTTATGCACAGGGAGACAGCTCAGGGGGCAGGAGTGTATGGAGGGATGCACACAGGGAAGAGGTAATTATGGGAAGGAAGTGGGAGGGGAGCTGTTGCATTGTAGTAAAGTGTGGTCAATGTCATGAGACAAAGTATATGTGAACTGCTGTATGGAAAGTGAGTTTGCTCTGTAAACCTTAACCCAACTCACAATTAAAAAAAAAAAAAAAGATTTACTGCCTCAGAAACCCAATGGCAGTCACTATGAATTGGCATCGACTCAATGGCAGTGAGTTAGAGTTTTTGTTCTTCCATCACTTGGCCCCAGATGTGGGCATAGGTGCAAGAAGTGCTCAACAGAGTGGGGTTAAGAAAGCTTTAAGTTTCTTGCCAGAAGAGCATAAAGGGAAACTCCAGGGAACTTGAAGGTACTAGGAAAATCACAGAGAGAAAAGAGCTTTGGATTGCAACCTCTGAATTTTGTTTATGAATTCCTGGGCTCACCCTGATGCATGCATCCATCTGATTCCAAAACATTTAGACATGAGGATTGGACAAAAGAAGACACCACTACACAGAACCCAAATGGGCCCCTGAGTGGACATACTTGGGACCCACTGAATAGGACTGCAAAGGATTTTTAAAACTGAACTGACACAGGAACCATAACCCACAGAACCTGCAGCCTGAACCCAATTGTGTCAATTGCCTACTGTAGCAAAAATATCAACATCCCTTGTAGGATTTAAGCAAGACCCAGAATCTTATGACATACTATTCAACATGTCTAGAATACAATCCAAAAGAATTCAGGAAGATCACAACTCACTTGGGAAAAGATAATCAAGAGGACACATTTGTTGTTGTTGTTGTTATGTGCCATCGAGTCGGACCCGACTCATAGCAACCCCTCCTTGGGTTTCCGAGGCAGTATCACTACAGAAGTAGATTGCCCCATCTTCCTTCCGAGGAGTGGCTATGTTGGAACTATTTGACAAAAACTTTCAAGCAGCTATTGTAAAAATGCTCTCCCAAGTAAAGAAATACAATGATATAGGATACCTCAGCAAATAAATAGAAGATAAAGAAGAAACAATTGAAACTTTTGGAACTGAAAAATATAACTATCAAGATAATAATGCTCACTGGCTGGGTTCAACTGGCTGAAAAAGTTGACAGAGAAAAGAGTCAATGAGTGTGAAAATAGATCAATAGAAGTTATCCAATCTAAAGAAGAAAAAGTAAAAAATTGGGGTTGGGGTGTGGATAACAGAGACTCAGGGATCTATGGATCAATGCCAAAAAAAACATGTGTCATCAAAATATCATAAGGAAAGGAGCTCTAATGGTGTAATGGTTAAGGCATTTGTTTGCTAACCAAAAGGTCAGTGGTTCAAAACTCTCCAGACACTCTGCATAGGAAAGATGAGGCAGTCTGCTTCCATAAACATTTACAGCCTTGGAAACCCAATGGTGGTTGCTATGAGTCAGAATTGATTCAATGACAGTGAGTTTGG
>NW_006921930.1:2054540-2056019 GCF_000298275.1 Orycteropus afer afer
AGAAGGCTGGCGGTTCAAACCCACCAGCCACTCCTCAGAAGGAAGGTTGGGCAATCTACTTCCGTAGTGATACTGCCTTGGAAACCCAAGGAGGGGTGGCTATGAATCGGGTCTGACTCGACGGCACATAACAACCATATGAAATAACAGCTGAAACTTCCTAATTTGGTAAGGTTTTAAGTTCAGCAAATCTCAAAATGGATGAGCCCTAAGAGATCCAATTTAAGACACATGATAATTAAACTGCTAAAAACTAAAGACAAGTAAAAAATAATGAAAGGAATCAGAGGAAAACTGTGTATTATCTGGAAACGAATAAATAGAAGACTATGATTAGATGATTATGGATTGAATTATTACTAATACAAATGATTAAAAGACTATGGATTGCTCATCAGAAACCATAAAATAGAAAGGAGAACAATATTTTTTAAATGCTGAAAGAGAAAAAATAAACTCAACTCAGAATCCTATAACCAGTGAAAATATTTGTCAGAAAAGGACAACTAAAGACAAAAGAATTCACTGACAGCATACTTGTTCCAAAAGAATTTTAGACAGAGGAGAAATGATAACAGAGAAAATCTATAATATTAAGTATGAAGAAAGAGCAATAGACATAGCAAATACCTCAGAAAATAGACTAGTCTTTCATTATTAATATGTTTAATGGTGGAAAGGCAAAAACATTGTTTGATGGGGTTTTCAGTGTATATAAAACTGTATTAAAGATAACCACAACATGAAAGGGGGAGAGAAAAGATACTTAAATGGTAGTAGTTGTTGTTTGGTGCTGTTGAGTTGATTTTTGACTCAGGGCGACCCTATGTGATAGACTAGCACTGTGCCATAGGGTTTTCTAAGCTGTAATCTTCACAGGAGCAGATCATTAGGTCTTTCTCCTGCAGAGCCACTGCGTGGATTCAAACTGCCAACCTTTGGTTAGTACCCAAGCACTTAACTGTTGCACCACCAGGAATCCATAAATGATAGTAAGGTTTCTAATTTATCCCTTGGAATAATAATAATAAAAAAAAATGGTGGTAAGGTTTCTAAATTCCATTGCAAGTAGTAAAATATTTATTTAAAGTAAAATTTGAAAAATTAAGTACATGCATTGTAATCCCTAGAGTAAGCGCTATGAAAGCTTTATTGTTGTTGTTGTTGTTATGTGCCGTTGAGTCAGACCCAACTCATAGTGACCCCTCCTTGGGTTTCCGAGGCAGTATCACTATGGAAGTAGATTGCCCCATCTTCCTTCTGAGGAGTGGCTGGTAGGTTTGAACCGCCAGCCTTCTGGTTAGCAGTCAAGTGCGTTAGGCACTATGCTACCTGAGCTCCTATGAAAGCTTTAGAAAGAGATATATTTAAAAACATAATAGAAAAAATAAAATGGAACAATAAAAATGTTCAATAAGTCCAAAAGAAGACAGAAAGGGGAAAGTAGATGGGGGGAAAAAAAAAAAAAAAAAAAAACAG
>NW_006921930.1:2056119-2062687 GCF_000298275.1 Orycteropus afer afer
TGCTCGACATCTCGTATGCCGTCTTCAAAAAAAAAAAAAAAAAAACAGAAAACAAAAACATGATAGAATGGAATCTAGATATATCAATAATTATATGAACTCTAAAGGAGCTCTGGTGGCATAGTGCCTAATACATTTGACTGCTAACCAGAAGGCTGGTGGTTCAAACCTACCACCTACTCCTTAGAAGGAAGACTGGGCAATGTATTTCTGTGGAGACACCATCTCAGAAACCTAAGGAGGGGTCACTATGAGTCGGAAACAACTCAACAGCTGTGAGTTTTGTTATGTTTTGTTTTGTTTTTGGATAGTCCACACATACTGATTAAAAGACAGATTTTTTAAAAGGGGTAAAAATGACTCAACTATATGCTTTCTATAAGAAATGTAACTTCAAATATAATGATTTAGTTCAGATAATAGTAAAATGATGGAAAAACACAATTCACGTAATCACTAATTACAGGGAAGCTGACATGACTCTATTAATTTCAGGCAAAGTAGACTTCAGAAGAAAATTCCCAGGGATCCAGAGGGACATTACATAATGATAATAATGTCAATTCACCAGGATGATATAACAACATTAAATGTGTATGCATCTAATAAAATAGTTTTAAAGTACATGCAGCAAAAAGTGAAAAGAATTGAGAGGAAAATAGACAAACTAGCCATTATAGTTGGAGACTTCAACAGTCCTTTCAGAAATCAATAGAATGAGAAGATAGGAAATCAGCAAGGATATAGCAAAATTGAACAACACCATCAACCAAATGGATCTAAATGATGTTTATAGAACATTCTCCCAAACAGCAGCAGAATACACATTCCCTTCAGGTGCACAGGGAATATGCACCAAGGTAAATCATATCTTGGGTCATAAATAAACTTCAGAAAATTTAAGAAATTTAAAATCATATAAGACATATTTTCTGACCATAATGGAATCACTCTAGATATTAATAACAGAAAGTAATAGGAATAATTTTCAAACACTTGGAAATTAAGCAGCTCACTTCTAAATAATTCACAGGCCAAAAAGTAAGTCTCAGAGAAATTAGAAAATACTTTGAAATGGATGAAAATAAAATAACATCATTAAAATTTGTGTGATTCAGTTAAAGTAGTGCTTAGAGGGAAATTTATAGTACAAAATGTTATTTTAGAAAATAACAAAGGCTTCAAATCAATCATCTAATTCCCAATGCAAGAAAATAAAAAAATAAAAGAGTGAGAGCAAAATAAATTTAAAATAATCAGAAGGAAGGGTATATAACAATGAAATTGAAAACAGAGAATGGTAAAAAAAAAAAAAAAAGTTGAAAATTGTTATTTGAAAAGATGAAAAGTATTCAGATAAACTTCTATGGACACTGATGAAAAAAGAAAGATACAAATTACCAGTATCAAGAATGAAAGGGGATGTTATGGATTAAACTGAGTCTCCTAAAACATATTTGTTGTGAACCTTCACCTCTATTTTTGTCGTTAGGTGCTTTCTAGTTGCCTCTGACCCATAGCAACTCTGTGTCCAACAGAACATAACACCGCCGGCTCCTGCACGGTCCTCACAATCCCTCTATGCTTGAGCCCATTGTTGCAGCCACTGTGTCAATCCATCTTGTTGAGGGTCTTCCCCTTTTTTGCTGACTCTCTACTTTACCAAAGGAGCTCTGGCAGCTGTAGTGCCTAAGGCACTTGACTGCAACCAGGAGGCTGGCGGTTCAAACCCACCAGCCACTCCTCTGAAGGAAGGTTGGGCAATCTACTTCCATAGTGATACCACTTTGGAAACTCAAGGAGGGATAGCTATGAGTCAGGGCCGACTCGACGGTGTACAACAACAACACCTACTACTACTACTACTTTACCAAGCATGACATCCTTCTGCAGGGAATGGTCCCTTCTGACAATATGACCAAAGTAGCTGAGATGAAGTCTGGCCATTCTTCCCTTTAAGGAGGATTCTGGCTGCACTTCTTCCAGGACAGATTTATTTGTTCTTCTGGCAGTCCATGATATTTTCAGTATTCTTCACCAACACCACAATTCAAAGGCATTGACTCTACTTTGGGCTTTCTAACCTCTATGCTTGTAGTTATAATTCCATTTGGGAATGGATTGTCTTTGTTACATTAATGAGACAGGATTAGTATAGGGTACATCTTGAGTCAATCTTTTTTGAGATATAGACAAGATTAAACATGAACTAGCAAGCAGAGATGGACAAGATAGATGCCAAGCCACATGGAGATCTCCACGGAACCAGGAAGCAGAAGCTGAAGGGACAAGGACCTTCCTCCATAGCTGACAGAGAAATAAAGACTGCCATAGAGTCATCACCTTGAATTTGAACTTCTAGCTTCCTAAATTGTAAGGAAAAACAATTTGTTTGTTAAAGTCATCCACTAGTGGTATTTTCTGTAATAGCAACATTAGATAACTAAGACTCTTCAGACATTAAAAGATGATAAAGAAATACTATGAAAAACTCTGGGAGCTCTGGTAGCGTAGTGCCTAAGGCACTTGACTGCTAACCAGAAGGCTGGAGGTTCAAACCCACCAGCCACTCCTCAGAAGGAAGATGGGGCAATCTATTTCCATAGTGATACTGCCTTGGAAACCCAAGGAGGGGTCGCTATGAGTCGGGCTGACTCGATGGCACATAACAACAACAACGTGAAAAACTCTACACATATAATTTCAGTAACTTAGATAAAATGAATCAATTCATAGAAAACGCAACTAACATTGTCCCAGGATGAAATAGATAACCTAACAGATGTTTCAACAAACTGAAGCCACACTGGAGGCACTTACTTGTCTATGCCAAGAAATTTGGAAGACAGCCACCTGGCCAACTGACTGGAAGAGATCCATATTTGTACTCATTCCAAAGAAAGGTGATCCAACAGGATATGAAAATTCTCGAACAATATCATTAATATCACATACAAGTAAAGTTTTGCTGAAGATAATTAAAAAATGATTGCAGGAGTATATTGACAGGGAATTTCCAGAAATGCAAGCTGGATTCAGAAGAGGACATGTTGTTGTCATGTCGTTATGAGCCGTTGAGTCAGACCTGACTCACAGAGACCCCTCTGTGGGTTACCGAGGCAGTAGTACTTCACAACGGAAGTAGATTGTCCAACCTTCTTTCTGAGGAGTGGCTGCTGGGTTTGAACTGCCAGCCTTCTGGTTAGCAGTCAAGTCCCTTAGGCACTATGCTACCAGGGCCCCTCCTAGAAGAGGACAATGAGGGATATCATCGCTGATGTCAGATGGATCTTGACTAAAACAAAGAATACCAGAAAGATGTTTACTTGTGTTTTATTGACTACTCAAAAGCATTTGGCTGTGTGGATTAAAACAAATTATGAAAACATTGACAAGAATGGGAATTCCAGAACACTTAATTGTTCTCATGAGGAACACATATATAGAACAAGAGGCTGCCATTTGAACAGAGAAAGGGGATACCGCATGGTTTAAAATCAGGAAAGGTGTGTGTCAGGGTTACATCCTTTCACCATACTTATATAATCTGTATGCTAAGAAAATAATCCAAGAAACTGGATTATGTGAAGAAGAACGTGGCATCAGGATTGGAGGAAGACTCATTAACAACCTGCAATATGCAGACGACACAACCTTGCTTGGTGAAAGTGAAGATGACTTGAAGCATTTACTTATGAAGATCAAAGACTACAGTCTGCAGTATGGATTACACCTCAGCATAAAGAAAATAAAAATCCTCACAACTTTACCAATGAGGAGCATCATAATAAACTGAGAAAAGATTGAAGTTGTCAGGAATTTGATTTTACTTGGATCCACATTCAGCATCCATGGAAGCAGCAGGCAGGAAATCAGACACCATACTGCACTGGGCAAATCTCCTACAAAAAAACCTCTTTAAAGTTTTAAGAACCAAAGATGTCAATTTGAAGACTAAGGTGTGCCTGAACCAAGCCATGGTATTGTCAATTGCTTTATATGCTTGTGAAAGCTGGACAATAAATAAGGAAGGCCAAAGAACAGTTGATGCCTTTGAATTGTGGTGTTGGCAAAGAATACTGAAGGTACCATGGACTGCCAGAAGAAAAACAAATCTGTCCTTGAAAAATGCAGCTGGAATGCTCCTTGGAAGTGAGAATGCCTAGACTTCATCTCACCTACTTTAGTCATGTTGTCAGAAGGGACCATTCCCTGCAGAAGGATATCATGCTTGGTAAAGTGGAGGGTCAGCAAAGAAGCAGAAGATCTTCAACAAGATAGATTGGCACAGTGGCTGCAATGATGGGCTCAAGCACAACAAAGATTGTGAGGATGGTATGGGACTGGGCAGTGTTTCATTCAGCTGTACATAGGGTCTCTGTGAGTCAGAGTTGACTTGAGGGCACCTAACAACAATACAATGGAATACTACTCAGCAATAAAAAGGAACCATTTGTTGAATCTTTGGGGTGAATTGCAAAGGTATTATACTGAGTGAAAGAAACTAATCTCAAAAGGTTTGGTGTTACATTAAAGAGCTTATCAACAAAGTAAAGAGACACCTACAAAGTGGGAGAAAGTTTTGGAGAACCACATGTCTGATAAGGGTTTAATATCCAGTATATGTAAACAATTCCTACAACTTAACAACAAAGGGACAAACAAAAACGGTCAAAAGATTGAATAAACATTTCACCACAGAGGACATATAAATGGCCAAAAATCCCATGAGAAGATGGTCAGTGTCATTAGTCATTCAAAAAGAACTTAAACCAGTTGCTGTGGAGTAGATTTGAATTTCAGAGCCCTATTAGTTATTGTAGGAGCTCTGGTGGCATAGTGCCTAAGGCATTTGACTGCTATCCAGAAGGCTGGGGGTTCAAACCCACCAGCCACTCCTCGAAAGGAAGGTTGGGCAATCTATTTCTGTGGAGATACTGCCTCAGAAACCCAAGGAGGGGTCGCTATGAGTCAGGATCGACTTGATGGCAGTGAGGTTTTTTTTTTTTTTATAATAATTATTATTATTAGTTGTTGTTAGGTGCCATTGAGTCAGCTTCAACTCATAGGGACCCCATGCAGAATAGAATAAAACACTGTCCAGTTCTATACCATCCTCACAATCATTGCTGTGTTTAAGCAATGATTGTGAAGTTGGCGCAGGACTGGGAGATGCAAATCAAAACCACAATAAGATACTATCTAACCCCCATTATAATGGCTATGATTAATAATAATAATAATAATAATAACAGTTGTTGTTGAGGATGTGGAGAAATTGGAATCCTTATCCATTGATAGTGGAATGCAAAAATGCAATATGGAAAATAGTTTGGCAGTTTTTAAAAAAGTTTAACATATCATATAACCCAGCAACTCCAACCCTACATATATTTCAAAGTTAATTAAAAGCAAAAATGTAAACAGAAACCTGTACACCAGTGTTCACTGCAGCAGTAGTAACAATAGCCAAAAGGTGGAAACAACCTAAATGTCCATCAACAGATGAACAGATAAACAAAATGTGGTATATACATACAATGAATATTACTCAGTCACAGAGAGAAATAAAGTTCTGATACATATTGTAACATGGATGAATTTTAAAAATATTACGTTAAATAAAATAAGCCAGTCACAAAAGGGCAAATATTGTATGATCCCACTTATATGAAGTAGGCAGATGTATAGAGACCAAAGTTCATTTGTGCTTACCAGGAATAGGAAAGGAGCTCTGGTGGCATAGTTAGTAAGGCATTTGGCTACTAACCAGAGGGTTGGTGGTTCAAACACACCAGGTGCTCTGTAAGAAAGATGGGGCAATCTACTTCTTGCCATGGGTTGGAATTGACTCGATGGCAGTGAGTGAGTTTTGAGGAATGGGAAAGAGAAGAAAAGGAGACTTTGCTTCAGGGGCACCACGTTTCTTTTAATGGTGATGGAATAATTTGGAAATGGATAGTGGAGATAGCTGTATAACAAGATTAATATAATCAGTGTCATTGAATTATACATGTAAAAAACGTTGAATGGACAATTATCTTTCAACTATTTATTTATTTTAACATTTATTTATTTTGTTGTTGTCATTGTTGAGAATACATACAGCAAAATCTACACCAATTCAACAAACCAAAAAAAAAACAAACTCACTGACATTGAGCTGATTCCAACTCATAGTGACCTCCATTGGGTTTCCGTGGCAGTAAATCTTTATGAAAGTAGATTGCCAGTCTTCCTTCTGCAGAGTGGCTGGTGGATTTGAACCACCAGCCTTCTGGTTATCAGGCAAATACCTTAGGCACTGCACCACCAGAGCTCACACCAAATCAACAGTTTCTACGATTCTGTGACATTGATTACATTCTTCAGTATGTGCAACCATTCTCACCCTCCTTTTCTGAGTTGTTCCTCCTCATTATCATAAATTCACTGCCCCCTAATTTTCCTATCTAATCTTTTGAGTTGCTGTTGTCAATTTGATCCTGTATAGATAGATCTAGGGAGCTCTGGTAGCATAGTGCCTAAGGCACTTGACTGCTAACTAGAAGGCTGGTGGTTCAAACCC
>NW_006921930.1:2065690-2067176 GCF_000298275.1 Orycteropus afer afer
TTGACTGCTAACCAGAAGGCTGGCGGTTCAAATCTACCAGCCACTCCTCGGAAGGAAGGTTGGGCAATCTACTTCCATAGTGATACCCAAGGAGGGGTCACTATGAGTAGGGTCTGACTCCACAGCACATAACAACAACAAAGGAAGTGGAGACGGAGCACTGAACAAAATGAAGTCACCTTTCTGGCATAAATATCATTATAATGTTATTAAAATCATATTTATACATACATATGTATACTATAAGGATGCTAATGCAGATGTCAAGCAGTTTAAGGTAGAGAGTACTACTTTAGGCAGGTTGTTGGCCAAACCAGCATCTTCATAAAAGTGACATTTGAGCAGAAGCCTGAATGAAGTGAGGTGGTGAGTCACATAGCTGAGGGAAAAGGGTGCTCCTGGCAAGAGAACAGGAAGGGAAAGGACCAGCAGCAGTGGCATGATTGACATGTTGCAGCCTCACCCAACAAAACAATAACCTGCCATCACCACATCTATACGTTTTTTTTTTAAAAAAACAGTTTAAGGAATCATTATGATTTTATTCAATGTTAAGAAATGCCAGTACCTTAGAAGACCCTGTATGTTGTTATTCCCCAATTGCATACGCATACTCCCTGTGGTAGTTAAGGTTGTTGTCAACTTGGCTAGGCCTGGTTGAGTGGCTGGGCAGCTGGTGGTAGTTATTCCTCATGATGAGACTGGCAATCAACTCTGTGGTGAGATCTACCACAAGCAGCTGAGTGGTTGCTTTAGGGATGGGGTCTGCTTCTCGTATATAAGAAGCAGCTTTGAGAAAGATCTCTAGCTTTTTGGCACGCTTGAACCCTCCACATAGCTGAGTCTTCATTCAGCAGCCTGCCATGCTCTGCTGATCTTGGGACTTTTGATGGACTTGAATCAACGGCCTACAGTGTGGTTTGGTAGTATTGGGACTGTGCCTTTTCATGTGTCAACCTTGAGTGTGTCAGTTTCAGCAGCCAGCAGCTGCCTGAGGTAAGAGATGCCTCTAGCTTCAGTGGGCCGGGATCAAGAGGCAGAGCTGAAGCCCAAGGTCAAGGGGCTTTCATCTAGTCCCTAGAACCTGCACCTGGAACTTGGACTTCTAGCCTCCAAAATTATAAGAGAATAAACTCCTGTTTGTTAAAGCCATCACATCTGTGGTATTTCTGTTAGAGTGGCACCAGGTAGCCAGAACACTCCTTCATCTCTATAGGTAACTATTACACTGTTTTGTTTTCATTACTCTTTGTTTTTAATTTTTACCACCTATATATTCAAACCCACCAGCCACTCCTCGGAAGGAAGATGGGGCAATCTACTTCCGTAGTGATACTGCCTCAGAAACTCATGGAGAGGTCGCTATGAGTCGGGTCCTACTTGACGGCAAATAACAACAACAACAACAACAACATATATGCGTAGGGAGCTCTGGTAGCATAGGGCCTAAGACATTTAACTGCTAATCAGAAGGCTGGTGGTTCAA
>NW_006921930.1:2067276-2076834 GCF_000298275.1 Orycteropus afer afer
GCCTAAGGCACTTGACTGCTAACTAGAAGGCTGGTGGTTCAAACCCACCAGCCACTCCTCGGAAGGAAGGTTGGGCAATCCTACTTCCGTAGTGGTACTGCCTCGGAAACCCAAGGAGGGGTCGCTATGAGTCGGGGCCGACTCAACGGCAAATAACAACAGATAGATCTAAATAGAGCATAATAGTCAAGGCAGACATTTTTTACTTGTTAAGGTAAACTATTGCTTGGTTTTAAAAAGACCTTCAGGGGATATTTTTGGTTAAAAGTTTAAAGATTATCTCAAAACAATAGTTTCAGGAGTTCATCCAGCCTCCATGGCTCCAGAAAGTCTGGAATCCAGTGTTGCATATATTTTGTACTACAGTAAAACAATTTAAAAAAACTAAAAACTTACTACATACTAAATTATTACATTCATATTACATTCTCTAAAATACAAAACTCTGGTGATGGGCAATAAACAGATCACTGGGTGGCTATCTGTTAGGAGCTACAAAAAGAGAAAGGGGTGATGACAAAGGGGTAATAAAACAGAGTCTTGGAGTGTGATGGAAATGTTCAATGTCCTGACTTGAACAGGATTTAATGGTTAACAAAGAACAGGTTAACAATGATTACATAATCCTACACATGTGCCAAAACTTACAGAATTGTGCACACACACAAAAAGTCAATTTTATTGTATATTAATTTTTTAAATAAAATTAGATAAAACATGGAAGATTTCACAGGTATATTAAAAAGGCAGAAAAGCATAGTTTTACTCAATTTTCCACTTTAGTTAATCCAGGATAAAAAACAGTTTATACAATGTACTTTCTGATTTAATACCATACATGTTTGTGCATTCCTAACTCCCATCAAAGCAGCCATGAAACTTGAGTCTCCAAATGCAGATCTGGAACAGATAGCTAGGGGAGAGGACAGGCTACCAGAAAGTTAATGACTTGGCTTGATGCCATCGGTTAAAGGAACAAGGAGGACATTCAAACCGTAATGGAAGTATTCAGTCCATGAGACAAGGAGACATGCTTTAGTTTTAATCAGCTTTTCCTGCACTCTATTCTAAGAGTTTGCTGGGTTAGCAATGACCAACTTCAGGTTCTTAACAGCACAGGAAAAAGAAGCCATTTTCTTTCCATGTTCCTCAAACCAGAACTTTCTTACACCACAGAACTATGCCACTAGGCCCAAAGTAAGACTGTAAGTTTACAAATCAAATTAGTTTTTTTTTTTTTTCCCCATTCAACAATTTAGACACATTTTATTTCATGATATTAGATGCAATCCCCTCAATGTAATGGCACTTTTCTCACTTCCTCCCCAGGGTCCCTGTTTGCATTCACCTGTCTTTCTTCCCTTCTCCTTTGTGCCTTCTGAACTTTGTTTTTGGGCAAATGCCACTCCTCTCCCTGCCCTTTTTAACTGTTCGTTATGATTTGGATGCAATTTTACAAAGCAGATTGTTTTTATATTCAACAGTTAATATGCATTTTGTTTTGTGACGCTGATTACAATCCCCACAATATAATAGCTCTTGTCTCACCTCCTCCCTGTGGTTACTCCTTCCTTGTGTCCTTATCTATGCATTGCTTCCTTCTTAGCTTTCTTCTGTGCAAATGATGCCTTTCTGATCTCCCATAGTTGACTGTTCTAAGGAGTTCATTTCCCTGGTGTGGTTGTTCAGCTGGTAAACCAAAAAAAAAAAAAAAAAAACCTCACTGCCATCAAATTGATTCCGACTCATAACCCCCTTTCTGTTCTCAAGGTGGTAAATCTTTATGGAAGTAGATTGCCCAATCTTCCTTCCATGGAGTGCCTTAAGCACTATACCATCTGAGCTCCAGCTGGTAGATCTATCTATTTGGCTGAGAGTTAAGCCACAGGAGTGAGTCCAATTCCAGTCCCAAAGGGTAACTTGGGGCCACAGTGTCTTTCTGACTAGTAATCTTGGTCTTTTTCATGTTTTTGAATTTTGTTCCAAATTTTTTTTTCCCACTCAATCCAGGATCTCCAATTTTGATCCCTTTCTGAGTGGTTGGCATTGGTAGCTGAGTACCATCTAGTTCTGGTCTCAGGGTCATGCAGGTTGAGGTTCCCATGATCCATTAGTTCCTTGGACTAATTGTTTCTGTATGTCTTTGATTTTCTTCACTCTTCTTTGCTCTGGAGGAGGGGAGATGGCCACATGCAAGCTTTTCAGACCCTAGTCACTACTCCCCAATGTAGGACGTAGAACAATGTTTTTGTATACTATGTTGTGCCAATTGAGCTTGATGTTCCCCATGATCATGGTCCTGAGCCTGCGGGCCCAGTGACTTACTCCCTCAGGGTACTTGGTTATGGCTAAGAAGTTATCCTAACTTTGTCCCCTGTTAGCTCTGTAATGTATGTGGATATTTTAATCAAATGCTGGTCTTTTGATCTCATATGGTTCATTGTTCTGAGGAGCATGTTATTGTTCACTTCCTGTTGTTGTTATTAGGTGCTGTTGATCCTGTGTACAACATAACGAAACTGTGCTGGGTCCTGCACCACCCTCACAATCATTGCTATGTTTTAGCCCATTGTTGCAGCCACTGCATTGATCCATCTCTTTGAGAGTTTTCCTCTTTTTCGCTGACTCTCCACTTTACCAAGCACTTTATTGGCCTGTCTATTGTCTGGCCAAAAGGTGATGTATGGGAGTGGGTTCAGTTCCAGGTTTGAAGTTTGTCTAAGGGCCATACTTTTGGTGGTTCCAGCTATCTCTATTAGACCAGAAATTTGGTCTGATTTGGAATTTTGTTTTACATTTTTCTCCCACTCTGTCCAGGACCTTCTATTGTGATCCTGATCAAAGTGGTTAGTAATGGTAGGTGGGGACATCTAGTTCTTCTGGTCTCAAACTAGTGGAGGCTGTGGTTTGAGTGGTCCACTAGTTGTCTGGACTAATTATTTCCTGTGATTTTCTTCACTCTTGTTTGCTCTGGATGGGAAGAGAACAATAATTGTATCTTAGATGACCATTTGTAAGCTTTTAAGATGCCAGTGTCTATTCACCAAAGTAGAACACTGTCCATAAGCCCTCAAGCCCAGTGACCCAGTCCCTCAAAGTGTTTGGTTATGGCAAAGAAGTTCGTATAACATTGCCCTTTGTATGCTCTACCATATATCTGGATATATTTGCAGCACATACAAATATGTATATAGAAATATTCTCTGCCAAACCTACATATACTGATGGGTGTACTCTCTTACATCATACCCTACCTGTTCAGCTTACATATCTACCTATGTATCCACTCGTAAATTATTGTTATTACTGTTATTGCAGGATGTGTATGTAATAGCATTTATTGTTATTCCCTTTTTCTCCTGCATACTTCCCAGGGTCTTCCTTTGCCCTGGTCATGTTGTGATGACCTCCTGCTTATTGTGTATTGCCTTTCCCTTCACCCAAATTAATACATTTCTACTATCTAATTAGTGATTTTCCCTCCTTCTCCTTCCCATCCCTGGTAACCATTAAAGAATATTTCTTTCTGTATGTAAACCTTTTCCTGATTTTTTATACTAGTGGTCTCATACAATATTTGTACTGTTCTGATTGACTTATTTCACTCAGTATAATGTCCTCCAGATTCATCCATGTTCTGAGATGTCTCATGGATTCATTGTTATTCTTTAATGCTGCATAGTATTCCATTAGAAGCTCTGGTGGCACAATGCCTAAGATTGACTGCTAACCAGAAGCCTGGAGGTTCAAATCCTCCAGCCACTCCTCGGAAGGAAGTTTGGGCAATCTACTTCCATAATGATACTGCCTCGGAAACCCAAGGAGGGATCGCTATGAGTTGCATCCAACTTGATGGTAGTGAGTTTAGTTTGGTTTTGGTTTAGGATTTCATTGTGTGCATGTACCATAGTTTGTTTATCCATTCATATGTTGATGGGCACATAGATTGTTTCCATCTTTTTGCTATTGTGAATAATGCTGAGATGGGTATGCATATATCTATTTATGTCACGCCTCTTATTTCTCTAGGAAATATCATATAGTATCTCTATTTCTAACTTTTTAAGGAAGCGTCATATCATTTTCCATGGTAGTTGTACCATTTTACAGTCCCACCAGCAGTGTATGAGAGGTCTCATTGCTCCACATCTTTGTGAGCATCTGCTGTTTTCTGCCTTTTTTTTTTTTTTTTTTTTTGATCATTGCTATTATTGCTGTGGTGAGATGATATCTCATTTTTGTTTTGATTTGCATCTCTCTAATGGCTAATGATCATGAGCGTCTTTTTATGTATTTTTTGGTCACTGAATGTCTTCTTTGGTGAAGTGTCTGTTTGTATTCTTTGCTTATTTTTAAATTGGATTGTTTTTCTTTTTGTTGAAGTGCTAAAGTTTTCTATAAATTTTAGGATTAATCCCTTGTCCAGTATGTCATTGCCAAATTTTTCCCCTGAGTCCATAGGTTCTCTTTTTACTCTTTTGGAGAAGTCTTTTGATGCACTTAAGTGTTTAATTTTTAGGAGGTCTCAATTGTCTGGTTAGGAGCTCTGGTGGCATAGTGCCTAAGGCATTTGACTGCTAACCAGAGGGCTGGCAGGTTCAAACTCACCAGCCACTCCTCGGAAGGAAGGTTGGACAATCTGTTGTGGTATACGTAGTAATCCGCCTCAGAAACCCAAGGAGGGGTCGCTATGAGTCAAATCCGACTAAATGGCAGTGAGTTTTGTCTAGTTCATTTTCTGCTGTCAATTTTTAGTAGTGTTTGATGGACTATTCATGCCATAAATTATGGCCCCTAAATTGGCCACTATTTTATATTTGATAATCTTTGTAGGTTTTACTTATAGGTCTTTTTTTGTGTTGTATGTATATGGTGTGATATATGAATCCTGTTTGATATATCTGCAAATGGATATACAGTTTTACCAGCTCCATCTGTCAGCATGGCAATCACTGTGAGGATGGCACAAGACCAGGTCGTGTTTCATTCTGTTGCTCACAGGGTCACTATGAGTTGGAACCAACTCAAACGTACCTAAGAACAACAGAAACAACATTTGTTAACGACAATATTTCTTCCCTGTTTAATGTATTTTGGCATTCTGTTGAAGATCAGGTGCCCATGGGTGGATGGATTTATGTCTGGGTTCTTCATTCTGTTCTATTGGTCTATGTGTCTGTCATTGTACCGGCACCAGGCTGTTTTGACTATTGAGGCTATATAGTAGATTCTGAGATTGGGAAGTGTAAGGTCTCTTACTTTGTTCTTTGTTAGTAGTGCTTTGCTTATCCAGGGTCTCTTTCCTTTCCATATATAGTTGGCGATTAGTTTTTCCATCTCTTTAAAGAATATTGATGGAAACTGGATTGAGATTGTATTCTATCTCTAGACCACTTTGGGTAGTGTTGACATTTTCACCATGTTAAACCTTCCATCCATGAGCATGATATATTCTTCCATTTATTTAAATCTCTTTTTGTTTCTTGCAGTAGTGTTTTGTAGTTTCTTTGTAAAAGTCTTTTACATCCCTGGTTATTCCTAAGTATTCAATCTTTTTGGTGCTATTGAACATGGCACTGTTTTCCTGATTTCTTTCTCAGCGTTCTCTTTGTTAGTGCAAAAGAATCCAACTAATGTTTGTACGTTGGTCTTGTACCCTGCCACTTTGCTGAATCCTTCTATTAGTTCTAACACCTTTCTTATAGACTCTCTGGGATTTTTTATGTACAAGATCATATCATCTGCAAATAGAGATAGTTTTACTATTTGGGTACCTTTTATTTCTCTTTCTTGTCATATTGCTTTAGCTAGACTTCTAGTACAATAGGGAATACAAGTGGAGATTAAGGGCTTCCTTGTCTGGTTTCCACTCTTAAAAGGAATGTGTTCAGTCTCTCTCCATTGAGAATAATGTTGGCTGTTTGTTTTGTGTATATACCCTTAATTATGTTGAAGAATTTTCCTCTTATTCCTATTTTGCTGAGAATTTTTATCAGGGAAGGGTGTTGGATTTTATCAAATGCCTTTTCTGCATTGGATTGATTTATATGATCATGTGGTTCACTCCCTTTGTTTTATTTGTTTGGTGGATTATGTTGATTGATTTTCTAATGTTAAACCATCTTTGCATACCTAGTATGAGTACCACTTGGTCATGATTTGTTATTTTTTTCGATATGCTGCTGCCTTCTATTGGCTAGGATTTTGTTGACCTTTTTTTGACCATATTTATGAAGGATATTGGTCTATATTTTCTTTTTTAATTATATCTTTGTCTGGCATTGGTATCAGGGCTATGATTGCCTCATAGAATGAATTTTGGAGTATTCCATCCTTATCTGTGTTCTGGAATATTTTGAGTAGAATTAGTGTCAGCTCTTTGCTGAATGTTTGGTAGAATTCTTTAGTGAAGCTATCTGACTAGGGCTTTTTTGTTGTTGTTGGGAGTAGCTATTATTTTTTTTTTCTTTTTTAATGACCTCTTCAATTTCTTCATTTGCTATGGGTCTGTCTTCAAATTTTCTACCTTATTGTGTATTAGTTTAGGTAAGTAGTGTTTTTCAAGAAATCTGTCCATTTCTTCTAGGTTTTCAAAGTTGTAGTAGTACAGTTCTTGATACTGTCCTGATGTCCTTTTTGTTTCAGTTGGTTCTGTTGTGATATCACCCATTACATTTCTTATTTGTGCTATTTGCACCTTCTTCTTTTCCTTTGTTAAATTTGGAGTAGTTTGTTGATTTTATTAATTCTTTCAGAGAACCAACTTCTAGTTTTGTTGATTTTTCCTATTGTTTTTCTGTTTCTATTTCATTTGTTTCTGTTCTAATCTTTATCATTTCCTTTCCTTTAGTGACTATGGCCTTTTTTTCCTGCTCTTTTTCTATTTGTTGGAGTCATAAATTAAGATATTGATTTTGGCGCTTTTCTCCTTTTTGATATGTGCATTTATTGCTATAAATTGACCAAGTGGTCAAGTGGTGCTTTTGCTGTGTCCTAAAGGCTTTGGCATATTGTGTTTTTATTCTCATTTGATTCTAGGAATTTTTTGTTTCATTTGTTATTTCTTCTATGAGCTAGTGGCTTTTAAGCAGGGTGTTGTTCAGTTTTCATGTACCTTTTCCCCTTGTTCTTCCCTGTTATTGATTTCCACTTTCATAGCACTGTGATCTGAGAAGATGCTCTGTATTATCTTGATGTGTTTGAATTTATCGATGCTTGCTTTGTGGCCTAACATATAGTCTATTCTAGAGAATAATCCATGTGCACTGGGAAAGAGTAAGTACTGTGCTGTTGTTGGGTAGAGTGTTCTGTATATGCTCTAAGACCAAGTTGTTTGATTTTGCTGTCTAGATCTATATCTTTGTTGTGTTTCCTCCTTCATCGCAAGTGGTATAATAAAGTCTTCAGCTACTATTGTGGAGTTGTCTATTCTCTTTTCAATTCTGTTAAATTTTGTTTTAGGTATTTGGGAGCTCTTTCATAGGATGTGTAGATATTTCTTATGGTTATATCCTCTTGTTGGATTGACTCTTTAATCATATAATACCCTTATTTGTCTCTTATGCTGTTTTTTGCCTTAAAGTCTATTTTATCAGAGATCAATATTGCCACTCTTGCTATTTTTTTATGGCAGTTTGCTTGATATATTTTTTCCATTCTTTGATTTTTAGCTGTTAGGGACCCCTTTGCTCTCTCTCTTCTTGCTGTTTTCAATCAGTTTCTTTTACTCAGTGTTTTATCTAGTTCTTTATCCTTTCCTCTGATGCTTAGGGTCCCAGGATTGTTTTCTGTATTGGTTTCACTTAGTTCCTCAGTTGTTGCTGTAGAGAGACAGTGTGGTATACTTAAATAAGCCAGCCACTATTTAGGCTGGATCATTAATTATTGATCATGTTTATTTTCTCTCACACACAACAGAATCTAAGCCCCAAAGAAGAGGGATCTTGTTTTTTTCCCTGCATAGCTCTGTCTCCAGTACTAGAACAGAACTAGGCACAGAGAAGTTGCTTAAGAACTAATTTTTAGGACTTTCGGTAATATGGAGGACTAGGCAGACAAGTGACACAGCCCCCTTCAACAAAGAAAAGAGAAACCAATTGACAGAGATACAGAAGATAATCCTGGAGCCCTGAGCTTTGAAAAGGAAATATACAGAAGTGGATTAGGCACCAACTAGTGGAAAAACCTGAACAAAAACAGTGAGTACAGAGATAGTCAGAGCTGCAGACCGTCAGCCACTCTGATGGACCAACAACCTGAATATTTCCAAGTGGTGTTGGAACCTGAGAATTGACTTACAGATCAGCCCTGGTCACCAAGGGCTGCAGGGATGACTGTGCTGGTGTCCTATGAGTAGGAAGGGAAACAGCAAGGAGGGAGACAACCTGAGCTGTGGACTTCTGACTGTCCGGAAGGTACAGCCATTTTGATTGTTTACACGTGGCAGCCATTTTGGATATTTAAAGTGGCCGAGGGCACAGCCATTTGAATGTTTATAAGCAGTGGCCAGTTTGGATATTTAAAGTGACTGAGGGTGCAGCCATTTTGAATCTTTACAAGTGGCAACCATTTTGAATTTTAAAGTGGTAGCATTCCCATTTGGATTCCGGGGACCTAAGAATAGGCTGTTTGCCAAGGTTGGCAGGGACATACAAGAGGCTGACAACAGGAAAAGAGACAGATGGTGAATGTACAAGTGCTGTCAACTAGTGAATAGAGGAGCACAGCACAGTACCCTGCTTACACAGATAACATACAAACAAAACAAAGAAAATGAAAATCATGGGCAAGTCACTCCAACATACAATCACCAATTAAATATAAATGCAAAAACGTCACAATGCCTCAGAGACATCAGAGCATCACAGTCTACTCAAAGAAGCAAGATAAAGCAGGAGAAACAAGGGACCAGGATACAGATCCAAAACACATCCCTGAGGAAGATGCAGCATTGGGACTCCCTGATAAGGAATTCAAAAAAATTATATTTAGATATTTTCAATGAATTGAGAGGCAGATCAAGGAAAACACTGACAAAACTAAGGAAAACACAGACAAAACCCTACAACAATTTCAAAAGACAATACAAGAACAAAATGACAAAATAAATGAAAAATTAGAAATGATACAAAACCTATACACAAAAATCCAGAAGATTAATACTAAATTTTCAGAAATAGATAAGACATTAAATGGCCAAAGGAGTAGAACTGAATCAATGGAGGGCAGAATTAGTGAGATTGAAGGCAAATACCTCAATACTTCTTTGGAAAGGGATCGATCAGAAAAAAGATCAAAACAAAATGAAGAAAGCCTAAAGTTCATGTGGGATACCATCAAAAGGAATAACCTATGTGTAATCGGAATTCCAGAACAGGAAGAGAAAAATAAAACCACAGAGAAAACTGTCAAAGATTTGTTGGAAAAGAATTTTCCTGGTATGATGAAAGATGAGTATATATCCATTCAGGAAGTCCAATGAACCCCAAACAGGATAGACCCCAAAAGAAAATCACCAAGACATAGCATCATCAAACTCACCAAAACCAAAGACAAAGA
>NW_006921930.1:2080289-2084243 GCF_000298275.1 Orycteropus afer afer
TCAAACCCACCAGCCACTCCTCAGAAGGAAGGTTGGGCAATCTACTTCCGTAGTGATACTGCCTCAGAAACCCAAGGAGGGGTCGCTATGAGTTGGGGCTGGCTCAACGGCACATAACAACAACAACAACAACAATATATGCATATCAAAACTGAGTAGCAGGAGCTCTGGTAGCATAGTGCCTAAGGCACTTGACTGCTAACCGGAAGGCTGGAGGTTCAAACCCACCAGCCACTCCTCAGAAGGAAGATGGGGCAATCTACTTCCGTAGTGATACTGCCTCAGAAGCCCAAGAAGGGGTCGCTATGAGTCGGGTCCAACTCAACGGCACATTACAACAACAACAACAAACTGAGTAGCAGGCACACAGACTTAGCTATGTCAGGTAAGGGCAATATGATCCCTGATAGATAAAGTCTTTCATGGTAGCTGAACTGAATCAAGTGATTTGTTCATAGTCTACAATCAGGGTATATGGTTTATACAAGCTTACTGGGCCAAGTTAACCAGAGAAATCCATCCTTAGATTAAGTGGCAGCTGGGAGCCTCATTTATGAGTCTTCAACCTCCCCTAAATCACAAACATCTAGACTAATTGCCTCTATGCCTCCTGTACAGCTGTCATGCTCAGCATTGCTCTTTATCATCCTTGTTTCTCTCCTATGATGGATCTCCTCTTCCTTTATCTTATATCTTCATCTTTCTTGCTTTATTCTTTCAGGATTCTTTCTTTGCCTTTGGTTTAGGTGAGTTTGATGATGATATGTCTTGGTGATTTTATTTTGGGGTTCACTGGACTTCTTGAATGGATATATTCTCATCTTTCATCATAGCAGGGAAATTTTCTTCCAACAAATCTACAATTTTCCTTGTTTTATTTGTCTCTTCCTGTTCTGGAATTCCAATTACATGTAGGTTATTCCTTTTGATGATATCCCACATGAACGTTAGGGTTTTTTCATTTTGTTTTGATCTTTTTTCTGATTGACCACTTTCCAAAGAAGTTTTGAGGTATTTGTCTTCAATCTCACTAATTCTGTATGCCATTGATTCAATTCTACTTCTTTGCTCTTTCAATATGGTATCTATTTCTGAAAATATAGTATTAATCTTCTGGATTTCTGTGTGTAGATTTTGTATCATTTCTAATTTTCAATTTTTGTCATTTTGTTCTTATATTGTCTTTTGAAATTGTTGTAGGGTTTTGTCTGTGCTTTCCTCAATTTTGTCAGTGTTTTCCTTGATCTGTCTATCAATCCATTGAAGATACCTAAATATAAGTCTTGAATTCCTTATCAGGGAGTTCCAATGCTGCTTCTTCCTCAGAGATGTGTTCTGGGTCTGTATCCTGGTCCCTTGTTTCTCCTGCTTTATCTTGCTTCTTTGTGTGAACTGTGATGGTCTGTTATCTCTGAGACATTGTGACATTTCTGTGTTTATACGTAATTGGTGATTGTATGTTGGAGTGATTAGTCCAAGATTTTCATTTTTTTTTTGTTTTGTTTGGATGTTATCTAAGTAAGCAGGGTACTATGCTCCTCTATTTGCTACTTGGCAGCACTCATACACTCACCACTTTTCTCCTTTCCCATTGTCATCCTCCCGTATGTCCATGCTGTCCTTAGCAAGTGGAGCCTACTCTAAGGTCCCTGGAATTGGAATGAGAATGCTGTGACTTTAAATACCCAAAATGGCTGCCTCTTGCAAATACTCAAAATGGCTGCACCCTTGGTCACTTTAAATATGCAAAATGGCCACCACTTATAAACAATCAAAATGGCTGCACCATCTGGATAGTCGAATGTCCATAGCTCAGGTTGTTTCCCTCTTTATTGTTTCCCTTCCTAGTCATTAGCCACCAGTGCAGTCATCCCTGCAGCCCTCGGTGACCAGTGCTGATCGTTAGGTCAATTCTCAGGTCCCAATACCACTTGGAAATATTCAGGCTATTGGTGCCATCAGAATAGCTGACAGTCTGCAGCTCTGTCCATCTCCATACTCACTGTTTTCACTCAAGTTCTTCCACTAGTTGGTGCCTAATCCACTTCTGTATACTTCCTTTCAAAGAACAGGGCTTCAGGATTACCTTCTGTATCTCTGTCTATTGGTTTCTCTTTTCTCTGTTGAAGAGGGTCTATGTAGCTTGTCCGCCTATTCCGCCATCTTACTGCAAGTGTCTTACCTACACCTATACTTGATTAGCTGAACTCTGTTGGAGGAACTCAAGCCACTGGGCAGATTGTGGCCCTGTAGATCTACTGTTTCAACTCTTGGATGGTTTCTCAGCTCTTCTCTTGTTCTTAGCTCCCTTTTCCATTCACTTCAGCAACTATTTCAAAGATGCACTCCTCACTAAAACCAAAATTAATGATAACAATAGGAAAAACTAACCTTTATTCAGAGTCCCTGAGTGGTGAACAGTTAGTACTCAGCTATTAAAGAAAAGTTTGTAGGTCTGAGTCTACCCAAAGTTTCTTGGAAGAAAGCCCTGACAATCAACTTCCAAAAACATCAGCCATTTGGGGTACCCTTCTATTCTGACACACATGGGATTGCCATGAGTTGGAATTGATTCAACAGCAAGTGGTTTAAAATTTAATCACGATTTATAGCCCAGGAAACACTTCAAGAATTTTTTTCCACATGTTTATCTCATTTAAGAGTGCTCTGGTAGTGCAGTGGCTAAGTGCTTGGCTGCTAACCAAAAGGTTGGAAGTTCAAACCCACCAGATGCTCCATGGGTAAAAGATGTGGCAGTCTTCTTCTCTAAACATTTAAAAATTTCAGACTATGGAGTAGTTCTACCCTGTCCTATAGGTGGCTATGAGTCAGAATCAACTTGATAGCAATGAGTTTAATGTTTTTTTTTTTTTTTGGGGGGGGGGCGTTACAGAGCAAATTCACTTTCCATACAGTGGTTCACATACATTTTGTCTCATGACATTGACTACAATTTACCCCAATGCAACAGCTCCCGTCCCACTTCCTCCTGATAGTTACCTCTTCCCTGTGTCCAATCCTCCATGTACTCCTGCCCTGAGCTGTCTCCCTGTGCATAAATAGCCCTTTTTTCTCCCATGATTGATCTCTCCAAGGAGTGTATCTACTTCAGGTAAATGTTCAACTCATATGCCTGTGTTTTGTTGTCTGGAAGCCACAGGTGTGGGTTCACTTCCAGACCTGAAAGGCAGCTACAGGCCATAGTCTCAGGGGTTCCAGGCTCTATCAGACCGGCAAGCCTGGTCTGCTCCTCTCTTTTTATTTTGTCCAAATGATTTTGAGTTTTATTCCACATTGTTCTCCCTCTCTATCAAGGATCTCCTACATAGATTCCCCTCCGAGTGATTGACAATGGTAGCCGGGCACCATCTAGTTCTGGTCTCAGTCATACAGGCTGCAGATTGCATGGTGTACCAGTCACTAGGACTAATTGTTTCCATGATTCTTTGGTTTTCTTCATACTTCTTTGTTCTGGATGAGAAGAGACCCATCATTGCATCTAGATGGCTACTTGCAAGCTTTTAAGATCCCAGTCACTACTCACCAAAGTAGGAGGTAGAACAATGTTTTCTGTAGTATGTTATGTCAGCTGAGCTTGATGTCCCCTGTGACTATGGTCCCAAGCCCATCCATCAGTTCAACTACTTGGTCCCTCTGAGTTACCACAAAGTGACTACAACATTGCCCCTTTTCAACTCTACTGTACACCTGGGAATTCTTACAGATCATACAAATACACTTATAGAACCATTGTCTGCTAACCCTATACATGGTCTTGGGTACACTCCCCGCTTCATAGACATACCTAATAGTTCAGCCTGTCCACCCATCTATCCACCCATATACCCATATTTGCCTTCACTGACAATGCAGTACTCTGTATGTGCAAAAGGGTTCATCTTTGTGGTCTGTACCTCCCATGTACCTCTCTATGTCTTTCTCTTCCTCAATGCC
>NW_006921930.1:2101682-2102537 GCF_000298275.1 Orycteropus afer afer
TGCAAATTCTTCTGCTAGTTGGGGTTTAGTCCACTTCTATATCCTTCTCTTCAAGGCTCAGGGGTCCAGGATTATCTTCTGTGTCTGTGTTAATTAGTTTCCCTTTTCTTTGTTGAAGAGTATCTGTGCAGTCTTTCTGCCTAGTCTGCCATCTTACCAGAACTCGGTTTAGAGGTTTTGGGTCATGGTTTCATGGGACATCCCAGTTAGTTGGCTTAATACCATGTTTAGTGCTTCTGCTCTACCTTCCAGCACACTGTATAATTCTTGAGGTCTTAAAAGCTTGTAAGTGGCCATCCAATGTGCAACAATTGATTTCTACTTGCTCAGAGTAATGGAGGAAGAAGGAGAGTCAGGAATAAGAGGAGGAAATGGAATGTGTAGCTAATTGCCTTCATCAACAACTACCTCCTTTGTCATAACTCCACAATAACTGAATGGTACCCAGCTACAATTACTGAACATTTTGACCAAAGATTCTATAAAAAACCAAATTCAAATCTCATCTACTGAGGCCTCCAATTAATGATCTCACCCTCCTGTGAGAGTCAGCCACCAGGATCCAGGTGAGAAGAGGGAACCCAGGTATGCCCAAAGCGTCAGGGCAGGAGAGTGGGATTAAGGGGATTAAAAGGCCCAGGAATCCGGACAGAGAAGGAGTCAGCCTCAGGGACCCAGGTAAGGGGAGTACGAGAGGTTTCCAACAGGGAGACAAACTTGTCTGTTGGTTTGTCCTACCATGGTGTCATGTTGATGTGAGTTTTGAGGCTGAGCCACTGGTGTTTGAAACCCAGCAGGATGCATATGGTGCACAGGTATCAGCCCAGCTTACAGATTGAGACAGACTAGGAAGAA
>NW_006921930.1:2105757-2121971 GCF_000298275.1 Orycteropus afer afer
GGCTGCGATGATGGGCTCAAGTATAGCAGGGATTGTGGGGCTGGCGCGGGATCAGGCAGTGTTTCGTTCTGCTGTGCATGGGGTCGCTATGAATCGGAAACAACTCAACGGCACCTAACAACAACAACAACAACCCTCCTCTGAACTTTGTACTGCTTGTAGTGCTTGCTCATTGCCTACTTTGTGTTTTAATTTTTGTCCAGGTTCATGTTCATTCCTTTCTGTAGGCCTATGGATAGTTGCATGGACAACTTCTCACAGAAGATCCTGAGAAATATCTGTAAAGTTCCTGTTGAAGGAGGTATAAAGAGTTGGGCACATCTCATTTTCAATTTTTCTAGGATGGTATTCTTTCTTTTAAGCTTATTTAATGGCTCTTTTAAGTCTGAAACTTAGAAACACACACAGTTCAAGAAGTTAGAACACTTGTGACAGGATTTACGTTTACCTCACAACACTGACATGGCTTAGCAGTTGTCTCTGGGTTACTCTTGAAGAACTTTTATATATACTTTTATTGTTCAGAGAAAGGTTAGGTATTAACTAGCACAGAAATGAGTAACTCTTGTATCTCTTATAAAGAGGTAAGAGATGGAATGAAAATTATTAAAACCCATGTGGATACCATCTTTGCATGTTAACTTAAAATTAAGTCACAGAAATTAAAATTGGAAGTGAATGTGAGAGTATACACATGACATTCTATATTATAACTTTTCATCTAATTCCAAGAATTATTTTGGGGTCTGAAAAACTGCCCAATTTTCCAAGTGGGCTATTACAAACAGGAAATAGTCAACCCTTTCCAGACCTATAATCTCACCCACACTCAAGATTTTATATTTAGAAACGCTTTATATTTAGAAACACTCCTCTGGATGTGTATGTATTATCTTAGTCCCTACCACTCAAATGAGAGCTCTGGTGGCATGGTGCCTAAGGCATTTGACTGCTACCCAGAAGGCTGGTGGTTCAAACCCACCAGCCACTCCTCAGAAGGAAGATTGGGCAATCTACTTCCATAGTGATACTGCCTCAGAAACCCAAGAAGGCATCACTATGAGTCAGATCCAACTCGATGGCAGTGAGTTTGGTTTTTGGTTTTGATTTTTGGATGCCAGACATAAAATGATATGGCATGCAATAAGCCTTGCGTTCAGTGAGCTCATGTTATTTTACACCAGTGATAACATCAAGTAAACAGCAGTACATCACTCCCCACAAAACAGTCTGTTTCAGGTTTCACTGACAGATTTCATCTTTCTCTCAAGGTCCTCATTTCTAAACTTTTTAAGGTTAAGTTCCTCCTACATTCCTAAACCCTATCTATGCAATCCTCTTAAGAAAAAAATAGTGCTTTAATATCCAAATTAAGAGAGTACCTCGCTGGAGAAAGTACCCTTCTGGTCTTACAGAAAACTTCAGTCATGAATTTCCTACTTGCAATACAATTTGTTTCTTTTTTTAAAATTCTCCAACCACCTTCAAGTATACCACTCATCATATCTTCCCTCTTCCCAAGACCAAAAATCCTATCATGGATTATAATAATAAATATCACCAATTACACAGTAATGACCTCTTGGCATATGCATTCTCATTCAGTCCTCACACTAACTCTGATGTAGGTAACTAACATTATGACCATTTTACAGGTGAGCTACTGAGGCTTACAGAAGGTAATTGCCCATAGTCAAATCATCAGAAAATAGTAAAGCCAGAAGTAAAACCCATTTATGACTCCAAAACTAGTACTTTTAATCTCTGACAGTATTTGAGACTTTACTCACCCTTTTATTCTTACCTGGCCAGTTTTGATAGTATTTTTGGCCATTCTCACTTAAGGATCTAGCTTCTGTCATATTCAGTTAAATTCAGTTCAGCATAGACCTAAACACTATGCACACAGCACTACAACAGATACAAAGAGTTCGGCCCTGAATTTTCGTAAAACTTCATTTCTTCACCCCAATGAAATGCATGCCATTTGGATGGCAAATCTAGATGTACTTCCTTCTCTGTACAAACACTGTTGTTGTTGTTGTTGTTATTTGCCATCGAGTCGGCCCCAACTCATAGCGACCCCTCCTTGGGTTTCCGAGGCAGTATCACTACGGAAGTAGGAATGCCCAACCTTCCTTCCGAGGAGTGGCTGGTGGGTTTGAACCACCAGCCTTCTGGTTAGCAGTCAAGTGCCTTAGGCACTATGCTACCACACTAGTGAACCCATTATCTAAGTACTGGGCCCAAGGCATTAATTAATCTCTTGGCTCTGTTAACTGCTGATTCCCCGTAAAGACCACCAAAATAACCTGCTGTTCAGGCAAACCAAGTTTATTATTTACTGCAGTACTCCACCTTGACAGACTCTTGGTCATGTCTCAGTATGGACAGCACAAGGGTGGATACATGTAAGTTCTGGGGTCTGATTTAGGGTGGGATTTTCAGTGTGAGTACCTTATTGAGACCAGGCCAAGTTTGTGACATAATCGTTTAGGATTGGTGAACTCAGCAAGGCAAGGATTTTGAACTGAATCTGGATGAGTAAATAGCCATTTGATAAGCAATCTGGTTTACCCACTGGAGCAGTCTATCATTCAGATAAGTGAGTTTTCAGAATGTTCTTGAAACAAATTTTTTTGCAACTTTATCTTTTTAGCCAAGCATTTCCAGAATAGTAAATCATGCTAAATTGCCCATTGTGTTAGACTGGGTTCTCTAGAGAAGCAAAAGCAGTAAAGCTTATATATAGAGAGAAAATAAAAGAAATTTATCTTAGGAAAATGGCTCACACACTTATAGAAGCTGACAAGGCCCAAGTTCTTGGATCAGACATCAAGCTGGAGGCTTTTTCCGACTCACACAGCTACAGGGGCTAACGAGCTCAAGGTTGGCAGGCAGTATACTGGCTGTTGACTCCAACAAAGGATGAATCCAAGATCTCCAGGCCTAATGGTGGATTGTTTGCTCACGGTCTGTTGTAGGTAGCACAACAGAATCCTGATCCACAGAAAAGTATCCCTTTTCCCAGGATGTCCATAAATATAGTGGAAGCAGGCCACACCCTTAGGGAAACTCCCTTTCAACAGATTGGCTTCTCAAAACATATACATCTGATTCCATCATGGGAGTAACCCACACCACAACTGCTTAAACCACACAGGATTGTGGTCTAGTCAAGTTGACACACAGCTCCAACTATCATACCCATCCCAGTTGCACGCAGTTTTTTCTCAGTTCTTTATGTCCCTTATCTGTAAATGAAGATGATTGTAGCAATTACCACATGGGGTTATTATGAAATTTAGTGAGTTAATGGAAGTACTTAGAATAGCATCTGGGACACAAGAGCTTCAATGTACGTTTTTACTATCATCTTTAGAACCTAGTACATTTTAATAAGTCTTGTCCTGATCACACTGAGGAGGACTCTCAATCTGAATGGATTTTAAGGAGGATTTTTCTCTGAAAAAAGTCAGATTGTAGCAATGACAGCATTCACATGGCTCCACATTGCTTTGATATTTTTTAAACCACGATTGCCCTAACTTTTATCTCTCCTCCATTCTAAATTATGTTTCCTGTTGGAAATGAATCTCATTATTCCTGAAATGTAACTTATTATTTTCCTTCTAAACATGTTCTCCAGCATCCATCTTGCCATCATTGGAACCATAATCACACAGGACTGTGAACAAAGTTATCTCTAAATTTCTCCCGTATCCTCCCATTCAGGCTGTGGCCCAAGATCCCCTTCATTTAGTAAATACTAGTTGAATACACTTTATATACCAGGTACTATGACAGAGGATAACATGGTGAGCAAAATAGACATGGTTCCTGCCCTCACGGTCTAGTGGCAGAGATGGACATTGATCAAATGTAAAGTTCCAATGGCCACAAGTGCTATTGGTGGGGAGGTTGGTGGGGACAGAAACACAGGTATATCATGAGAACTGAGATTGCCTACATTCATATAATGTAACTCAATATTAAGAACTAAGGCCACCTACATCAGCATGACTTCACTATTCTCGGAATTCTTGCCCAGGGAGCTAAAGCTATATAACAGTAAATACTTCTATTGTTTGCTTTTAGAACTTCCTGAAAATAAATTTATCTAAATTGTAAGGGGCTCAAAAAGGCAATTTCTTAGGACAATAGACTGCTTAGCTAAGCAAACAGCTCATCAAACAACTGTTTACTACAAGATTTGCTTGAAGACTCTCACCTCACTCTATATGCCAATCAAAAGTTATTATATAAAGAACTTTGCTGGGCCCCAATCAGATCCCCTTTAACCACTTGAGACCAGACCCCAAACTCCCATAAATATCCTGACTTCCCCCTTCTAAGGCTCATCTAAGTTTTACTTGATCAGTTTAACATGGTAGACTTTGAGAGAGTCTATAGTCAATAATCATTACAAACTGATAGATGTTATGAAATAAAAACGCAGGAGCTGATCTAGTCTGAAAGTAGGGAATGGGTACTCAAAGAAGACTCCTAGAGGAAATGACTTCGAGCTGAGAGGTTAATATTGAGGAGGAATTAACTAGGGAACAGCAAGAGAGGAAGAGTGTCCCAGGCAAAGGCTTGAGGCAGTAGGGAAAGAATTTTAATTTTCTAGATTGAAAAGAAAGCTATTGTGGCTGGAGCAGAGAGCATATAGTGGACAGTAGTAGAGAGTGAAGCTAAAGGCTAGGCAGAGACAGCCAGATTATGAGGACCCTGTAAGACATGTTAAGAATTTGGGGACTTTATCCATGAGTGAAAAGGGAAACCAGGAGAGGGTTTAGAGCAAGAGTAACAGGGTCTTGTTTGGCACCTTAACAATATCAAATATCATTCTACCTGATGAATGGAGAGTGGACTGTAGAGGAGCAAGAGTTCATGGCAGAGACAAGAGCTCTCGCAGAACTCCAGAAGAAAAACTAAATTGATATGACACCACCCATATTTTAATTCATATCCATTTTGTTTATCCTACCCTTCTCCTCCCCCAGTTTAGGCTTTTCTCATGTCCTCTTAACCTAGTCCACTCTAACCCAAGTCTACCGTCTAACTAGCTTTCTGATCTCAGTATGCTGCTTTATAAAATAGGGTTAATAATAACACATATGCTCTCCACTTCATTCAACAACACTTTTGAGCATCTGTTATATACCTTGTTATTGTTAACTGCCATAGAGTTGGCTGCCACTCATGGTGACCTTATATACAATAGAACAAAATGTTGCCCAGCCCCTGCATCTTCCTCACTGTTGCCAGAATGTTCAAGTCATTTGTTGTGGCTATTGTGCCATCCATCTCCCTGAGGATGTCCCTCCCATGCCCTAACTGGCCCCCTCTACTTCACCAAACATGATGTCCTCCTCCAGTAACTGATTCCTCCTGATGGTGTGTCCAAAGGAAATGAGTCAGACAATGTTCTATTTTGATACATAAGGTTTTCATTGGCTAATGTTCAGAAGAAAAACACCAGGCCTTTCTTCCTAATCTATCCCAGTTTAGAAGTTCCACTGAAACTTGTCTAGCATGAGTGGTGACCCTGCTGATAGTTGAAATAGCTGTGGCATAGCTTCTAGTAGCACAACACAGAAGCAAACCACAGTGTACCAAGTTGAGAAATTTAGTCATGAGCAAGACAAGTATACACCCTGTCCCCAGGAACCATAGGACCAAGTCAAATACTACATGTGAAAGCTCTTTGAAAACTCTAAGTCTATATTAGGACTCTTGACTGCAAGTGTCAGAAACACAAAACAAGTAGTACAAATGAAAGGGAATTTCTTAGCTCAAGTACCTGAAAAATCAATGACTGCCTTGATATTAAGCATTCTTGGCTCTAGATCAAGTAATGACATCAGGGCTTCATGTTATCCTCCATCTTTTAAACAGGTTCTTTTCTAGTGGTGAACAAGATGGTCACCAGCAGTATAAGAATTATGTTACTAGAAAGAATATATCTTTCCTGAGAGCTCCAAGAGAAAGTTCAGGGCAGAAATCTGATTGGCAGTGGTTCCATGAGGTGCCCATCCTTGTGTCAACCTGAGGCCCGCATCAACCCTAATATAGTATTTTGGCCTGGCCTTGATTATGTGCCCATTCCTGGAAGAAGGAATTGAATCACACACACTAAACTGAATTTCTTGGGGATGGTGTGGAGAAAGGTTGGCTTCCCAATAGAAGGTTTGCTGGGCAGGAAACAGCTACAACAACATATGCTCCTAACAAAGATGCTGCAAACAAGCTAGCAACTGAGCTTAAAACCCTCATGACTCAACTTTCAGCCAAAGGGTAGACAGGCCTATATGGTGAACAGTAATACCAGGAGGGTATGCACTTATTAGAAACGATCAAGAGGACAGCATTTGCTCAGGGACAGAGCTAGGAAGGCAAGAAGGGATAAGAAGGAAGAATGAAGGGAAGGGGTAGGCACAGGGAGGAAGTGGGAAGAATGCTGTTAGAGTGTGAGAATTGCAGTGAATGCCACAAAACAGAATGTGTATGGCTTGTTGAATGGAAAGCCAACTTCCTCTGTAAACTTTCACCCAAATCACAATAAAAAAATAAATAAAATACATAAAGTTTTGGCATAAACTACCAAAAAAAAGAGGCTGCAAAAAAACATTTAGCCTTATAATTATGACCAAAATAGCTGATCTCTCTATAATACTTTTTATAGATCTTAATAAGAATCTCTAGTTCACTTTGGGTAGTATGGCCATCTTAACAATATTAAGTCTTCTATTTCATGAACACAGAACATCCTTCCATTTATTTAAGTCTTTGAGATTTGTTTTATAATTTTCATTGTGTAAGTTTTTCACATCCCTTGTTAAATTTATTCCTAGGTATTTTAGATAAATATTATTGTAAATGGAATTGTTTCTCTAATTTTTCTGCCAGATTTCTCATTGATAGTGTAAAGAAAATCAACTCATTTTTTGTTTATTGACTTTGTAGCCTTCAACTTTGTTAATTTCCTATATATAAGATCATATTAAGGAGCTCTCATAGTGTAGTGCCTAAGGCACTTGACTGCTAACCAGAAGGTTGGCGGTTCAAACCTACCAGCCACTCTTTGGAAGGAAGGTTGGGCAATCTACTTCCATAGTGATATCACCATGGAAACCCAAGGAGGGGTCGTTATGAGTTGGGTCTGACTCGATGGCACATAACAAGAAGAAGATCATATCATCCACAAACAGAGAAATTTTACTTCTTCCTTTCCAAGCTGGATAACTTTTATTTCTTTTTCTTCTCTTATTGCTCTGCCTAGGATTCATAATACAATTCTGAGTAGAAGTGTTGAGAATGGGCACTCTTGTTTTGTTTCTGATTTCAAGAGGGAAAGCTCTCAATCCTTCTTCGTTAAGTATAATGTTGGCTGTTGATTTTTCACATATGCCATGAATTGTATTGAGGAACTTCCCTTCTATTTCTATCTTCTTGAAAGTTTTCATCAAGAAAGGGTCTTGGATTTTATTAAATGCTTTTTATTCAACGTGTATTATGTTGATTGATTTTCAACTTCATCGAAACACAAAATCTGTTAGTGTGACTGATGCTCTAAAGCCATTCTTGACCTTCATTCCTGGAATAGCTCCCACTTGGTCATGGTGTATAAGTCTATTAATGTGCTATTGGATTCTGTTAGTGGTTTGGTGAGGATTTTTGCAAATATATTAATAAGGAGTATTGGCCTGTAGTTTTCTTTTCTTGTGGTGTCTTTGTCTTGTTTTGGTATTAGGGTTATATTTGCTTTAAAGAATGAAATTGGAGTCTTTCTTCCTTCTCTATGCTTTGGAAGAGGTTGAACAAGATTGCTATCAGTTCTTCTCTAAATATTTGGTAGAATTCCTCAGTGAAGCCATCTGGTCCAGGGTGGTTTTTTTTTTTTTTTCCTCCCGTTATTGGGAGGTTTCTGATCACTGATTCAATCTCTTCACTTGTTATGGGTCTATTGAGATTTGGGTAGATTTGGGTAGGCTGTGTGCTTCTAAGAATTTGTCCATTTCATTTAGTATATCTAGTTTGGTTCATACAATAGTTCATAATTTTCTGTATTTCCATTGAGTCAGTTGTAATGTCTCCTCTTTCATGTCTTATACATCTTTTTCCCTTTTTTCTTTGTCAATTTAGTTAAAGGTTTTTCAACTTTATTGATCTTTTCAAAGAATCCACTTCTGGTTTTGTTGATTCTCTCTATTGTTTTTCTGTTTCTGATTTTATTTCTGCTCTGATCTTTGTTATTTCCTTTCTTCTGGTAGGTTTAGGTTTAGTCTGCTCTTCTCTTTCTAGTTCCTCAAATTGAAGGCTGGCAGTTCAAACCCACCAGCCACTCCTCAGAAGGAAGGTTGGGCAATCTACTTCTGTAGTGATACTGCCTCGGAAACTCAAGGAGGGGTTGCTATGAGTCAGGTCTGACTCGAAGGCACATAACAACAACAACAACAACAACAACAACTCTATGTTGGTGTGTGTTCCTTGACACAAGCTCCTTGAGGGAAAGGCCATGCTACATAATTCTTTTTACCCTCTGCAGCATCTAGTATAATACACTGCACATGATAAGTTTGTAAATTTTGCTTAAGTGAACAAGCACCTTTCCATGATGGCAAATTAGCAATTTCAGTTGCTACTGGTTCTGGGGAAGCTCTGGGCCCAAAGGTTCAGAATGATACAGGTCAAGGATGGCTTTAGAGCATCAGTCTCACTAACACACTTTGTGTAAATGAGGATTCATGGGCTCACTCTCAAAGTTTCTCATTCAGAAGGTATAGGACAGGAATAGGACACTTCATTTCTAGTGAGCAGCCCCCCATGAAATTCTGAGCCAGGTGGTCCTCAGATCACACTGTAGATACATATCTTTTGAGAGTGACTACACAACTCTGAAGTTCTATCACCCTACACCCAACCACCATCACAGTCAGTGGCGTTAAGTGTCTATGAATCTGGAATAATCTTGACATCTTAGAACCAGGCTTTATCTACTTTTTGGATATGTTTCAATATGCCTTTCAAAATAAATAGAGCCCCAAAGATAGAGAAGAAGATTGCCTTAAACCTGGAAGAGAGAAAATTTGGCAGTATTATCAGCTGACATTTGTATATGGGCTGGGATTTTAAAAGGTAAACAGTTCATTTCACAATGTGGATGACTAGCAAGTGAGTCATTGTGTATGCACTAGTTCCATTTAGCTGAACACTGTCCCTTTTTTGTTCCAGTAGAATGTCTTCTGTTCATCCCTTATTCTTCCTTCAAGGGTAATTGGAAAATCTTTTCTACTCTTCCAAGTACACACCTTCTTCCAATATCCCATTGCCCCTTGTATATCCTCCCATGAGAGTACATTGTACTTAAATTGCTTGCTTTTTATATGTCTTTTCCACCATTAGCCTGCAAATTTTGGGGGAAGTGATGACCATTTCTTTTGATCTCTTAATCTCAATGCCTACATTGCATGCAGAACATAATAGGAGGTCAATTGATGGGAGAGGTGGGTGGATGGAAGGATGGCTGGATGGCTGGATGGAAAGAAGGATGAGCAAATGGAAGTAGGGATGGATTAAAGATGGCTGGACATCTTTATGGGGCTGCTTCATTTTGCATTACTTCCCACACTCATATCCAATACCATATTAACTTTAAAGAAGAAGATTATTTCACAGAAATGCCTATTCATTTGGCTTGTGGTTGCAACTAAATTAAAATCTACTTTAAATGAATTGAAAATATTGATGAGAACATTAAAAAAAATTGAGGTGGTATAAAGCTATTGAATATGTATTTCTGTGTGATATACTGGGTTTTGGAAGTAATTAGTCTGCTACTTACTGTTTTTGTAACTTCAATTTCCTCATCTGTAAGTAGAATCAGTAATATTTGTATCATAACAGTTTTATATATCTTAGTCAAGTTTTTGATACATAGTAATGGTTCAACAAATATGAATTACCTTCTTCTCTCACTAAAACTTAATTGAATCCTTATATTGGGAAATCAAAACTATGGGATATTTTATTTTTCAATTTCCAAAAGCACAGACATAGATTAAATGCTCTCTAAATACATGTTAATTGAATGAGAAAATTGTTTCATTGCTTTTAGCTTAGTCCAAATTCTAATTTTAGTTCATTTCAGTGTTAGCAACATGACTCAAAAGATTAAAATTTTCTATCCTGAAATCTTGATTTAAATCTTCAGTGGTTGACTTTTCAGAAGAGTGCTAATGTTGGCATTATCTTCTTTATTAGCAATTGTAAAGAACTGGGATCTTACACAGCTGTGTGCAGCTCAAAGATGTACCAATCAAAGAATAAATTTCTTGCCCACGCAAATGCAAGGCACAAAACCACAAGCTGTCTTATGTTATTCTGACAGCCCAAGAAGGGTTTCTTATTTTCCTCATGAAGAAACATGACAAAGTTATAAGAATTTTCCACTATGTGGAATTTTTACCTTTTGGATTACTAATGCAGATGATAAATTTGTTTTAATAGAGACTAAAGACTTAGGAATTACAAAATTTGATAAATTTCACTCTAGCAAATAAAGTGGTGCTCAGATCACACTTTAGATCCATATCTTTTGAGAATGATAATACAACTATGAAGTTCTGTCACCCTACCCCCAACCACCACCATAGTCAGTGGCACTAAGTGTCTCTTATGGATGGGAAGCATATAGTGTGAATGGCTGGCAGCATCACAGGGTGACCTGAGGTTTACTGTCATAAATTCAAAGTGAGGTCAATCAGAGTGGTTATATCTTTTTCCAACCAGCTTCAAGGGCAGGAGCCAAGTAGGAAGAGAGATGAATGAGGGTATGATGAAATAAGAGATGGGTGATGGAGATTGTTGTTGTTAGATGCTGTTGAGTTGGTTCTGACTCCTAACAACCCTATGCACAACAGAATGCAACACTGCGCAGTTCTGCACCTTCCTTACAACTGTTGTACAAGGGAGTGATTATAATGACTGACTGTGAAATTTAAGTTGAGTAAGGTGAATAGTGAGAACACACAAAGGGAATGAACAGTGAAAAGTTTTTAGGATCACTGGATAGAATGTTTTGGTGGGCAGAAAAATGTCTTGTGTAATGGCTAAATTTTATACCCAGTAACATGACCACTAGTAAAAATCAGCCTTATGAAAATATCAGATAATCAATCCCTGGTCCTTTGAGCTGGAAAACTTCCTATAGAAAAGCATAAAATTGGAAAAAAGACAGAAATAACCCCTTCACCAATAATATTCACAAAGATGAGACAAGATTATAAATGGCATTCTTTGTACCATGACTACAGTAAATACAATACACTCACTCTTCATTTATCAACATGGTTAGGTTCCAAAGACCAGGTTGTATGTGAAAATGGAGGATGACCACATCAGACCACAGAACGGAAGGTGACTGCATCATTACATATCTGCCAAAATGCACCATTACATAACTGCCAAACCACTGAAAATCATGGTTGCACCAAGTTGACACGTAACTTCAACCATTACAACCAGTGTTAGTTACTCTTGCCTTCCATCTTTGTATTTGTTTCTGCCAGAAGGACATCATTAATGCACAAAATAGATTATCATTATTATTTACTAGATGGCACATAACAACAACAACAAATTGTTGTAAATGTGAAATGCCAGATAATAAGGTTGTCGGTAAGTGAGGAGTAGGTGAGGGAGTTTCATAGAGCATTTTTTTTTTTCTGTATTTCTTCTTATAAGAGTCTTCAATGGAGGCTTCTGCATCATGCTAAGGCACAATTCTGACATCAAATTTAGTACCATCTTGTGGTTCTTCCAAGGTGGGTGGGATCAACAACCTGCTGTCCAAATATTAGTTTAGATGTCAAGGCAGATGAAGCCACATATGCACTTCGATAGTTCATTAGTCACATATTGAGGCTTTCTGGTGAGAGCAAGGAATACTGCTGGCAGGAAGGAAGGTGTCAGTGGCTTTGGATTTTTAAGTGGTTAGGAGGTAGGGATGTGGTGAGGAGAACTTCTCTGCTGGCAGCAAGGGAGGGCACAGGCTTTTATATATATGTAAAATTTTGCTGAATATAATTAAAAAGTGGTGGTAGCAGTATATTGACAAAAAACTTATAGAAATGTAAGCTGGGTTCAGAAGAGGATGTGGAATGAGGGATATCATTGCTGATGTCACATGGATCTTGGCTGAAAGCAAAGAATATGAGAAAGATGTTTACCTGTGTTTTATTGACTATGAAAAGACATTCAACTATGTAGATCAAAACAAATTACAGATAACATTGAGAAAAATGGGAATTCCAGAACACTGAATTGTGCTCTCGAGGAACCTACATGTACACCAAGATGCTGTCGTTCAAACAGAACAGGAGGACACTGCATGGTTTAAAATCAGGAAGGGAGTCTTTCAGGGTTATATCCTTTCCCCATACTTATTCAATCTGTATGCTGAGCAAATAATCAGAGAAGCTGGACTATATGAAGAAGAACACAGCATCAGGATTGAAGGAATACTTACTAACTTGAAATATGCAGATGTGACAACCTTGCTTGCTGGAAGTGAAGATGACTTGAAGCACTTACTTATGAAGATTGAAGACTACAGTCTTCAGTATGAATTACACTTCAACATAAAGAAAACAAAAATCCTCATAACTGGATCAACAAGCAACATGACAATAAGTGGAGAAAAGATTGAAGTTGTCAGAGTTTGCATTTTACTTGAATCCACAATCAACACCCATGGAAGCAGCAGTCAAGAAATCAGACATCCTATTGCACTGGGCAAATCTGCTGCAAAAGATCTCTTCAAAGTGTTGAAGAGCAAAGATATCACTTTGAAGACTAAATTGCGCCTAACCGAAGCCATCGTAGTTTCAATTGCCTCATATGCACATGAAAGCTCTTGGACAATTAGTAAGGGAGAAAGAAGAACTGATGCCTTTGAATTATGGTGTTGGTGAAGAATACTGAAAATAACATGGAATGCCAGAAAAATGAACAAATCTGTCCTGGAAGAAGTGCACCTGAAATGCTTCTTGGAAGGGAGAATGGACAGACATTATCTCAACTACTCTAGTCATGTGGTCAGAAGGGACCATTCCCCAGAGAAGAATATCATGCTTGGTGGCTGCAATGATGTCTCAAGTATAGCCATGATTATGAGGATGGTACATGTCCAGGCAGTGTTTTGTTCTGTTGTGCCTAGGATTGCTATGAGTTGGAATTGACTCAACGGCACCTAACAACAACTCCCCGCCTCATATATTCCATATGTATATATGTATATGTGTGTGTGTGTGTACACACACACACACACACACATATAAAATCTTGCCCAGATGTAGGGCAAAAAGGAGAAAGGGGAAGGGTTGGACCTGATAGCTGTTGGTGGTCAAACATAAAAAATTGGAGTTAAAGTTTTTATTACAAATACATACCACAAATCTATTAGGCAACAGGTATAGCACAGTGTTTAAAATCTTAAATTTTGGTATTAGGCTGGAGTTTAAATTCTAGTTCTTTAGATGTGGGACCTTTGCTCTTTGACCTTCAGCAGATTACTAAGTTTTTCTTCTGCATCTCAATTGTCTCATCTGGAAAAGGGCAGCAAAAGTAGTTAACTCCTGAGTTGTTGTGGCCTTAGTAATGTAGGCAAAATGCTTAGCACAGATTTACATTTCAGCAAGAGGCACACTCTAATTTATGAAAATTGTAATTGATGGTTCTATTTAAGGTATGTTTAATCTTCAAGAAGAAGCTGTGTCATTTTGGAAATCAGTCCTAATTTGTTATTTTTCAAATAACTTATTTCTCTTAATATGAAAAACCAAAAAAACCAAACCCACTGCCATCGAATCAGATTCGACTCATAGTGACTCCTTCTTGGGTTTCCGAGGTAGATCACCCAATCTTCCTTCTGAGGAGTGGCTGGTGGGTTAGAACTGCCAGCCTCTGGTTAGCAGTCAAATTCCTTAGGCACTACACCACAAGAACTCCTCTCAATTAATTATGAAAGCATGTTCAATTACATGTTCACTATACAAAAATTATTCATGTTGTGCTGTTGTTTAAGATCCTCTAATTATTATTGTTGTTAGGTGCCATTGAGTCATCTTCAACTCATAGCAACCCTATGCACAGCAGAACGAAACACCATCTGGTCCTGTGCCAGCTCCACAATCCCTGCTATACTTGAGCCCATCACTGCAGTCATGATGTCAGTCCATTTCGTTGAGGGCCTTCACCTTCTTCGTGGACTCTCTACCTTACCAAGCATGACATCTTTCTCCAGGGAATGGTCCCTTCTGACAACATGACCAAAGTAGGTGAGACAAAGTCTGGCCATTCTCGCTTCCAAGGAGATTTCTGGCTGCACTTCCTCCAGGACAGATTTGTTAGATTTTTTAGCAGTGCATAGCACTTTCAGCATTTTTCACCAGCACCACAACTCAAAAGCATCATCTTTTCTTTGGTCATCCTTATTCATTGTCCAGCTCTCCCATGCATATGAGGCGGTTGAAAATACCATAGTTGTGTCAGGAGCACTTTAGTCCTCAAGGAGACATCTTTGCTCTTCAGCACTTGAAGGAGATTCTTTCCAGCCGATTTGCCCAGTGCTATACATCATCTGATGTCCTGACTGCTGCTTCCATTGGTGTTGATTGTAGAACCAAACAATGTGAAGTCTTTGACAACTTCAATCTTTTCTCCACTCATCATGATGCTGCTTATAGGTCCAGTTGTAAGGATTTTGTTTTCTTTATATTGAGATGTAATCCATACTGTGGACTGTATTGTTTAATCTTCATCAGTAAGTGCTTCAAGTCATCCTCACTTTCAGTAAGCAAAGTTGTATCATCAGCGTATCACAGGTTGTTAATGATTCTTCCTCTAATCCTGATGCTCTAATAGCTAATATATAATATAAAGAGCTTGAGTTAGAAAGCTGAAAGGGAAGAAGACACTTGACATTTTTCAAGCTGAAAGAACTGAAGAAAAACCTCAAATTGCAATAGTGAAGGATCCTATGGGCAAAATACTGAACAATGCAGGAAGCATCAAAAGAAGATGGAAGGAATACACAGAAGATGGAAGTACCAAAAAGAACTGGTCAATGTTCAATAATTTCAGGAGATAGCATATGATGGAGAACCAATGATATTAAAGGAAGAAGTCCAAGGTGCACTGAAGGCATTGGTGAAAAACAAAGGTCCCAGGAACTGGTGGAATACCCATTGAGATGTTTTACCAAACAGATGCAGCTCTGGAGGTGCTTACTCATCTATGCCAAGAAATTTGGAAGAAAGCTACCTGGCCAACCTGTTGGAAGAGATACATATTTGTACCATTCCAAAGAAAGGTGATCCAACAGAGTGTGGAAATTATTGAACAATATCATTAATATTGCATGCAAGTAAAATTTTGCTGAAGATAATTGAAAAATGGTTGCAGTAATATATTGACAGAGAACTGCCAGTAATGCAAGCTGGACTCAGAAGAGGATGTGGAACAAGGGATATCATTGCTGATGTCAGATGGATCTTAGCTGACAGCAAAGAAGACCAGAAAGATGTCTATCTGTGTTTTATTGACTATGCAAAGGCATTCAGCTGTGTGGATCATAACAAATTATGGGCAACATTGAGAAGAATGGGAATTCCAGAACACTTAAGTGTGCTCATGAGGAACCTGTACCTAGACCAACAGGCTGCTGTTTGAACAGAACAAGGGAATACTGCATGGTTTAAAATCAGGAAGGGCGTGCATCAGGGTTGTATCCTCTCACCATACTTGAAGCTTCAAGACGACTTGAAGCACTTACTGATGAAGATTAAACACTATAGTCTTTAATATGGGTTACAACTCAACATAAAGAAAGCAAAAATCCTCACAATTAGCTTAACAAGTAATATCATGATAAATGGAGTAAAGATTGAAGTTGTCGAAGATTTCATTTTACTTGGATCCACAACACTCACAGAAGCAGCAGTTAAGAAATCAGACATTGTATTGGACTGGGAAAATCTGCTGCAAAAGACCTCTTTAAAGTGTTAAGGAGTGAAGATGTCACTTTAAAGACTAAAGTGCACCTGACCCAAACCATGGTATTTTCAATTGCCTCATATGCTTATGAAAACTGGACAATGAATAAGGGAGGCCGAAGCAGAGTTTAATGCCTTTCAATTTTTTTTTTTTTT